>NC_054702.1:51577550-51684363 GCF_016097555.1 Gigantopelta aegis
GATCTACCGATGTGTTTCGATCCTGTGACGGAAGCACCTCAAGAGAGCACTCAACCAACTAAGCTAAATCCCGCCCCCAGACAGGAGAGAAGACATTTTTAGTATTCATGTAAACCTGGACACGTTCTCTGATTGGGCGTGTTTCCGTCCCAACCAATGTCTCACGACTGGTATATCAAAAGCCGTGGTATGTGCTGTGTTATCCTATCTGTGGGAAAATGCATATAAAACATCCTTGAATTTGCTGCTAATGGAAAAATGTAGCGCCGTGTTTTCTCTAATTCTTACATATGTTAACATTATCAAATGTTTGGATTCAGGTTGCAATTAACCCAATACCTCCACCGAATGGGATCGATCATACATCCAATCGCACCCCAGAATAATGTGCTATCCTCTGCGCTATCATAAGGTATATACGTAGGTCTAGGCTATACACGATATTAAGTATCTGATAATTATATACTCGTATGTTTTACATATTTAGCACATATAATTAATGTAACTCTATTGTAAAGTTTGTTTAATTTAACGACGCCACTAGATCACATTGATTTTTTTTATCTTATCATGGGCTATTGGACGTCAAACATATGGTCATTCTGACACTGTTTTTTAGAGGAAACCCGCTGTCGCCACATAGGCTACTCTTTTACGACAGGCAGCAAGGGATCTTTTATTTGCGCTTTCCACAGGCAGGATAGCACAAACCATGGCCTTTGTTGAAACAGTTATGGATAATTTTATTGAGTATAAACATTAATTCTATTTATTTCTACATATTCAAAAATGTTAGTGTTGGCACATTATGTTGCTATTGGCAGCTAGATGGATTTCCTCTATACGCTCAAATGGTCCATGATTCGAATCCTCTGAGATAATGTTGATTTATCTGTTACATTTTGATCCGACGAATAAACTGAGTGTATTCCGATTAATATAAGACATTTAATAATTAAACTGCCTGTGGCCCACAGCTTAGGGACATAGGTTCACTTGGGAGGGGTGGGGTTGTGGTGTTGTTGTAAAGTTTCCCCACTAGTAGTTAGTTGGGATTTCCATATTAACTCAGTTGGTACAGCGCTGGACGCATATATGGATGGTCCCTGGTTCGAATTCCCTGAATGAAGGTTAATTTATATGTGTCACACACACACACACACACACACACACACACACACACACCTATATTATTATTATTATTCTCGTTGCGTATCGTTGTTTCGCTTTAAGAAACAAGCACAAAACACCTGGACCGTAACTATTGGAGAGGAGTAGTTGTCTTCCAGAAAAAAAGCGGCGGGACGTAGCCCAGTGGTAAAGCATTCGCTCGATGCGCGGTCAGTTTGGGATCGATCCCCGTCAGTGGGACCATTGGGCTATTTCTCGCTCCAGCCAGTGCACCACGACTGGTACATTAAAGGCCGTGGTATGTACTATCATGTCTGTGGGATGGTGCATATAAAAGATCCCTTGCTGCTAATCGAAAAGAGTAGCCCATGAAATGGCGACAGCGGGTTTCCTCTCTCAATATCTGTGTATGCCTTAACCATATATCTGACGCCATCACACACACACACACACACACACACACACACACACACACACACACACACACACACACACACACACACACACACACACTCTTTGGCGCCATCCTACGCCACTGAATACATAGAAAGGACATAAGTACAAACATGTATGACATCAAGTACACATTTTAAAAAAGTAAAATGAAAGCAAACCATAAAATGCCTACCGACTTCCAACACTTCCAAAATTCGGGTTAACAGACGACAAATTGGTACCATCGGAATCCGGTTTATTGAATATCCACATGTGAGTTTGACTTGTTTTTGACATAGCTTATTTTAATTATTTTATATTTCAGAAATAATAAACAGTATTCTGGATATGCAAGTCTGTCTGACCTGATTTCTAATAATACAGAATGTGCATACTGGACATTCTAGCTGCTAATAATTATAAGCATTGCTATTACTATTGCGGCGTGTGTTTACAGGCTTGGTGTATTAGCGACATGGTGACTGAAAACTCATTCATACGGTCACGGGTTGTTTGTGATTGATTGAGCATGACCACGCGCATTTTTGTTTTCTATATTTAAACACACTGAGGACTAGGCCTTGACACAATTGGAATTAATTAGTAAGCCCGTGCTCTAACGATAGCACTATTTTCTTATGTATTGTTTTCTTGTGTTGAGGTTCGTTAGCATATGACAGGTTTATGACTAAGCATTATGTTCAAGGTTATTTATATCCCCAAGGCCGTGGTATAAAGTTTTTCGGTTTGTTCTGTTTAACGACACCGCTAGAGTACATTAATTTATTTTTTGTCACGGGCGCGTGGAAGGAATGTATGGTCTAGACTGTCGTCATCTTCATAAATCAAGGCTAATATTCGTTCCTCGAATACGAGGAACGAATATTAGCCTTGATTTATGAAGATGGACTGTCGTAGGCGTACGGGCTCCAACTTTGTTGGGGTGGGGTGGGGTGATTGTTGATGGAATTAAACGAAAATGCCCGAATCTGGATAACATTTATTCATATTAGCATTACTGCCAAACATCAACATAGGGTTGCAAACGGACCATTACGCATTTTTACATGGACTACAACTAATATTGTGAGTAGAATGATGGAAATATAATGGTGAAATTGTTTCAGGCCAGCTGAATTTGTCCGAATATCTCTATAGTTTTTACCCGAGTTTTGAGGATTTGATCCAGCACTACGGGGCAGTCCCTCCCAACCGCCTCCTGTCTCGTACGCTTATGTAGACTGGCGGGCGAAGTTTCTAGAGGGTTGAGGTGGGGTGGGGTGGAGGTCCAAACATGCTGTCTCGGAAAATACTTCTTCTTTCTTTTTTTTTAAATCGCTTAAGCGGGGGTTGGGTGGGTCCTTTTCTTTCCTTTTACTTCTGGTATATTTGAGCCTTTCAGAAATAGCTTCAAGATATATCCGTTGAAGAAGGGGGATCAGTATAAAATGTATTTAAGAAAACGTTGGTGGAATACCATGTTTGTACTATACCACCATATTGTTATAGTGACATGTCAGTTGGGTTCCTGGGCTTGGAGAAATGGTAGTTTGTGTATTTTGAGAATGGAATTAAATTTTATAAGCAAATATGCAGACGTCATTTAAAACTAAGGAACGTCTCCACGAAGGGTGATGACATTTGTGGATCCACATATACATGTATATAGAACCTAAATATTTTAAACCGTTAACCGAAATCCGCACGACTCATGAATTCTAAATCTGCATTTTCCCTTTTATTTAGTATCATGCTCGTACAAGTAAGAAACAAATAAAAATAAAACATAACAAAAAAAAATGGGCCGAATTTACGAAGTCTGTTTTTCTTAAACGCGGGTGTTTAAGCATTGTAGATGTACGTAGTTACACGCGTGTAAGACATAAACAGGTGTTTAAGCATTGTAAATGTACGTAGTTACACGCGTGTAAGACATAAACAGGTGTTTAAGCATTGTAAATGTACGTAGTAACACGCGTGTAAGACATAAACAGACTAAATTCGGCCCAAATGTTTAATATAAAAGCACAAGCAACAATACGTACTCTGGGTCGGCTGGGGTGAAGGGCGGGAGCTTCATTGGTTCCACGGTTGCGGTTTTACTGTTGAACAGATGACTTTTGCTGGACGTCATCATAAATTACCTTAAAGAAAAAAGCAAAGAGAAAAAAGAAAAGAAAAAAGTGAATAACACAAAGAAAAAATATACTAAATGCTTTTTTTAATAAAATTAAATGCTCGGCTTAATTAGCTATGGTGTCAATAATAATAATATCCCTTCATTCCATAATAATAGTTAGATAATTCATATGGCAACAATATTATATCTCTAATCAATACATTTACTGTTAATAATGAAGGTCTAGATGGATTTGAATTTCAAAACATTAACTTGGACACTGCAGTTTGGATATAGGCCTATTTGCAAGATGGATTGTGCGTGCTACATCGTCCAGTATTCAATGGGATGCGAATTTGTGACCATTCGCATCGCTAATACCCAAGCGGAGTCGGTAGCACAATATCTGTTGCCCTTTGTGGCCTCCATGGAAATAAGCGAGTGCATGACCATCCATTTACTGTTGACTAGTATATCTTATTAAACAGAATAGCATTCAGACATGGACTGTCATGGGTTTTGTTTTGATCAGACACAAATTGCCAAACCCAGAACAAGTATGAGTGACTGCGTGCGTGCATGCATGTTTCTGTCGGCTGAAAGAAAGGAAGAAAGAACTATTTTATTTAACGACGCATACAACATTTTAAAATACATTTATGGCGTTCACTCTATGGACAAGGACTACTCTAGGTCTACCCGTTTGATTAGCAGCACGGTATCTTGCATACGCACCATTCCTCTGACAGGACAGTATCGTGAACACCCGTGAACCGGGCTACGCCATAAATTAGTTTACCCATCACAAATTGCAAAAGTAATTAAATTAACAGTGTTTACTCAGAATATTATGAGGAATAATATATAAAAAATGTAGAAAATTATAATTAGTGGAACAGTAATTTGGTTTTAAAGTTAGTGTAGTCTGAGCACTTATATTAGTGCATAATTTTGAAAAACGTACTTGCCAGGGCATTTTGTGCATAAAGTGGCAATTCAACAGATCTTACATAATTTAAGAATGCTGATTTTTTGAAAATAATTTACCTACTAATATTTTCATTATTTATCCTTGGAAATTCAAGATGGTCACTATATTATATACTAAAACATGAAATGTAATGTCTAGACTTCTAAGGTGCATTCATAATATTAATAGTTATTCCTATCTTTTATTATTATGTCTAAGAATTGATATGTGTTATCTTTGAAGTGGTTTTGTCAGTTATATATAAAATAAATATAATAATATTATGTCAGTCATTATAACCAACAAATTGTAACGAAATTCTACACATTTTTATTTCAGCTTCTAGCTGTCTGGGTGACATTGTTACTTATAAATGCATAAATTTCTGTTTCCTTGGATGAAGTTTATTTTTACCCTGGTTTTATGAAATATTACATAGAAATCTAAGATGGCCACCACGAACCTACTGAATAGGAAATGCAATATTCCGGCTTCTAACTGGGATACATTCACGGTATTAGTAGCTATTCCTGTTTTCTATATGATGAGGTTGGCATATGATGGGTCTGCAAGGTTTCAAGTAGTCACATTTTCGTTAAATTAACATAAACGCAGGAATGACCAATACATTGAAAACACAGGATTAACAGATGATTTAGTCTTTTTAAATCAAAGTTTGGTAAGAATAATACATTAAAAATATGATTAATAGTAAAGTTAATAATTTGAACATTGGTTGGAGGATATTCCCGATAATGTCGGGGTCACATTAAGTTATAATAAAAAATTTAGATAACTTTTGACAATAACCAATTAACATATTTTCAACTTTGGATTTAAGATTATTCTACTAATTATATTGTTCTACATTTTTGACGTTATTTTTTATTACATACAGTAGAAATTAAAACTTTTGCAATTAATGATGTCTTTAACTATATTTCCTGGACTAATGGGCTAACTAATTCGTTTGATTAGCAGCAAGGGATATTTTTTAGTCTCCATCCCACAGACAGCATAGCACATGCCACGGTCTTTGGCTGTCGGCTTATGACCATTAGCTTATTGGTACACGCACACAGCATAGCTAGATTAACTAGCAGTTTCTGGATTAGCATTATTCATGGAAATATCATTAACAGTAAATCCCGTGGCATCACTAAAGACAACATTGCTCCGATCATGTAACCAAAACGCTGTACGTGCTTGCAGATCAACAGATAGCCTAAGTTATAAAATTAATGTTATGGCACGTGGGCTTACAACGCTGGTTTTGATAATGAACTCCCAACAAGGCATATGCAGTCAATCAATGATAACTTACATTATTAATGGGCATGGAACATCACCATTGCTTATTCCAATCTATTTTGTTACGGACTTGGCATATTATAGTAGTTTTTCTTGGACTATGTTTGTTCAGATATTCCTCACTGAAACAACTGAAATGAGATCTTACTACCACTCCGTTTTTGGAGTTCTCGGTTAAAGATCTAACCAAAGTCAAGGTTATTGGGATCCATATTATGTCGATATACCTAATTCTTTCATGCGCGCGACTCTTTTCACAACTATTTACACGGTTTCATTGATAATTATACGGTTTTTATATTGATGTTTATCGTCATTTAGTCGACACTCAACAGCCGACATGATTTTCGTGATACGGTGCTGTTAAATATTTATATGAAAACAATTTTATATAGAGTTTGGTGTATTTTTATTTATTCAGCTTTCAGGGACAAACATGTTTTTGTTTGTTTGTTTGTTTGTTTGTTTTTTTGGGGGGGTGGTTTGGTTTTTGGGGTTTTTTTTTTTGTTTTTTTTTTTTTTGGGGGGGGGGGGGGGGGGGGGGGTCCGAGAAGATGGATATTGACATAATGTATATGTCTATATTACATCTGCAAACAAATAAAAGTACATGTTGTAAATAATTATGTTAATGATGTTGATTAAACTCAGAACTAGTAATTAGGCACCCAGCTAATAAAAGGTTCTGACCGATGTTTACCGGCCTCGGTGGCGTCGTGGTTAGGCCATCGGTCTACAGGCTGGTAGGTACTGGGTTCGGATCCCAGTCGAGGCATGGAATTTTTTAATCCAGATACCGACTACAAACCCTGAGTGAGTGCTCCGCAAGGCTCAATGGTTAGGTGTAAACCACTTGCACCGACCAGTGATCCATAACTGGTTCAACAAAGGCCATGGTTTGTGCTATCCTGCCTGTGGGAAGTGCAAATAAAAGATCCCTTGCTGCTAATCGGAAAGAGTAGCCCATGTAGTGGCGACAGCGGGTTTCCTCTCAAAATCTGTGGTCCTTAACCACATGTCTGACGCCATATAACCGTAAATAAAATGTGTTGAGTGCGTCGTTAAATAAAACATTTTTTTTCTTTTCTGATCGATGTTTCGTGTATCTATGCATTACGAGCACATTGGGCTATTTCCCGTTCCAGCCAGTGTATCACGACTGGTATATCAAAGGTTGTGGTATGTGCTATCCTGTCTGTGGGGTGGTGCATAAAAAATATCCCTTGCTACTAATGGAAACATGTAGCGGGTTTTTTCTCTGAGACTATATGTTAAACTACCTAAATGTTTGACATCCAATAGTCGATAATTAATAAATCAATGTGCTCTAGTGGTATCGTTAAACAAAACAAACTTTAACTTTTAGCTTTTACAAAGTAGAATGAAGTTGGCACCTGTTAACAACATATCCCAACATCACTCTACGTGAGATTCTTGTTTAGATGAACCTGCTGTGAGAGCCTAAAGCCCCAAAGTCAATCGTCCTCACAAATAACGTCAGCGTACGGCGAAGTGTCATGTCATCATATATCATCTGAATGTTTACCTGCAATGTTTACCACAAACATGTGGTAGCATTGTCAGGCTCAATGATGTGCAGTTTTATCAAATTTAAATAACGGACACACAATACAGCATCTTGGGTATTTGCGATAATGGAAACCAAATAATAATTAACTAAACACGTGTACTAATTTAAATGTGTTGAATACTAGGTTAATCAAAATATACATGTCAACTTACAGTAATACGTATACGGTAAAATACATGTATCGAACTATTAATACCGACATCGTATCATTATATTTTAAATCAACGAACAGTTCACACTGAAGTTCGTCGATCCTGTACTACATTACTATCCATACTTCTCGATTCCAGCCATATTAATCTGAAGCTCACAATTTCTGTAACGAAGGGTCATAACATTTTGATAAAAATAGATCAAGTCCATCTACTGGCAAATGTAATTATTGATTACCTTTGTCATAAACACCCCAGGGTCATGGCACTACAGGTACATCACTTCAATCAGAACAGCCTTTGTTGACATACGAAGTATACACGCGTCTTTGAAGTTAAACGTGTTTTAAGTGTACATCAGGTGCGACTTTCTTTGCGTGGCTAAAACTTCAGTTTGCCATTTGAAGCTTTACTCACATACCAAACAAAATTGATTACTAGTACTGTACGTGTCTTTATTGGTGCGAGAAAAGCCCGTTGCCACAACAAATCAGTTGAATAGCACCAAACGCATCTGGTGTCAAAGAAGAATCGATTGAACATGAAATTAAGAGTTAATATTACAGTTATGTGTTGTAATAATACACAATACTGTTGATAGCATTTTTATAGTAACATGCACAATCAACACGCCATATAACCGTAAATAAAATGTGTTGAGTGCGTCGTTAAATAAAACATTTATTTCTTTACTTTCTTTTGTATTTTTTTTTTTTTAATTATTATTTTAAAACATTTTGTGCGTGCGTGTTAAATTATTAATCTACTTATACTTTATACACACACACGTGTATAATAAAATTTTAAAAAACCTCTCCGTAGGCAAATGCTATAATATACACCGACGTGTAGGCATGTTACTCGGAGTTTAGTTGCTCAAGCCAGAGTTGGGTGTATAAGGGCAATGCCACCTACTAATCGCACCCCCCACCCCCAACTACCGTTTATATCTGCCCATCGCATAACGGTACTCATAAGCAGTGTGGGTGTCCCACCCTCAACAAAATCCCGGTTACGTCAATGTGTCTAAATAACTACAAACTGACCTGTTCGAACACTTGCTCACTCTTATTGGACATTCTTTCGAAATGTATCCGCAGATCACTTTTTTCTAAAGTGATGGCTTTTTACACGGTTGTCGAGGTCAAACAGTAGTGTGATGTGACAAAGATGTAATCGATTTTCGTTAGTTAATCTATTTCTCCAAAGAGGGCACAACTTCATCAGCGTCGGAGATCAAACAGTAGTGTGATGTGACAAAGATGTAATCGATTTTCATTAGTTAATCTATTTCTCCAAAGAGGGCACAACTTCATCAGCATCGGAGATTGTCAACCCGTCCTGCATATAGGCGTTAGGTAGCTGTATTATATACCCCAAGGACAGCTGAATATATGCATAATGTAGACTTACTTATTTGTAAAACATATCTGAAATAATAAGCATAAGTGTTGAGGGCTACCACATTTTAGATACCCGTAAAAGTGTTCCAACCCTGCTTGTTATAATCAAATATTATTCCCTTTGATATACTTTAAAAAAATTATTTCCACTATTATTTAAAAAAAAAAAAAAATTGAGAAATTTCACAGCCATTCTATCCCCGCCATTCCTTTCTTGGACACATTTCCCAGGGAATTCCGACGAGCCAAGAACAGGCGTGCTTGAACATCCATTTCATAAACTAGACTGTTTAGTGTATACGGACTGTGCACCACACTTTGGTGGAGTGTAATCATCTGGAACAGACGACGAAAGATATATTTAGCGACAGAAATGTGGTGGAATCTGATAAATACCTCCCAGAATTAATTTTAGTTTTCAAAAAATTTTCATTTCTATAAGCTGTAAAACATACTTACCTTGATTTTTGTATTGCAATGTACTTTTCACCACAGCTCTTAAATTACACTGTGGTTTTACATAATTATATCATTTTTATTTCTGGTGTAAATAATCGTATTCGTGTATTTACCTTTGTTTGACACTCAATAGCAGACGTGTATTTTTCTGCTGGGGTGTTGCTAACTATTCATTCATTCATTGTTTAGTGTTATAGGTATGCAGTCATGGGCGTATGGGGACTCTTTGATTTAGGGGGGCTGGAGGGGTTGATTTGCCCGAAATTTTACCCAGATAAAAAACTGCCCGAATTTAGGGGGGGGGGGGCAATTGCCCCCCCCCCCCGGGTCGTACGCCCATGTATGCAGTTAATTAAAATGACTAAACTGGCATCCAAATGTGGTCAATGAATATTATAACTTGCCTACAAATTATTAAAAAAAATATGAAGTAAAAGAGAACAGTTTTCAATACCCACAGTCAGTAAATAGTGGGGGGTTTTAATGTTTATTTGTATTCATAAACATATTTAATAAATCAATCAGACCTTTTCAATGATTGAAACATTTTACAAGTTTAAACTAATATTTACAAATTATCATTGAAAGCTTCAAGCCTAGAACCTGGGTTGTCCCTTGGAATCAGTTTTGAAGAGCAGGAATCATCCCTAAGACTACATAGAGGGAGGACGGCAAGGGTGACAGTCACCCCACCATCTCCCTGGATAATATTACCTATGTTATAGGTATGGAAAGACCTTAAAATGAATGAAATTATAGGTCATCCTGCTCCTGTGTTGATGTTGCTCCAGAGGTCGAATTGTAACATGGGATTGGTGACATACATGCGCAAATAAAAGGTAATTTCTGTAGCAGTATTATAAATTACAGACCTGTCAACCCTCCCGGATTTCACGGGTGTCTTCCGGTATTTGATCAAACCTCCCGCTATTCTGTGTAGAAGAAAAAAAATATCTCCCGTTATTATTTATAAAGTCATGATTCTTTTAGTTGAAGGTTGGATTGTCGTAGATGACCAGAAAAGAAAACCAAAATGGAAAACTACTAGACTAGACAAATGCATGTACTGTAAGATGCTGCTTTAATCACTCACCGAGGCCACCTATGAAAATACATTGGTTGGTTTTCCGTGACTAGAACCATGTATCCATTTTAGTAGCAATAGCAGGCGTTCATTGATACATTTAACACAGAATTAATCTTTATTTTGTTTAATTTGTATTTATAATGGAAAAACAGGAAATAAATAAAAAACTGGAAATTATGTCTGAAGTGAAAAGAAACCACGTATGGAACAGTTTGTATTTATAATGGAAAAACAGGAAATAAATAAAAAACTGGAAATTATGTCTGAAGTGAAAAGAAACCACGTATGGAACAGTTTGTATTTATAATGGAAAAACAGGAAATAAATAAAACACTGGAAATTATGTCTGAAGTGAAAAGAAACCACGTATGGAACAGTTTGTATTTATAATGGAAAAACAGGAAATAAATAAAACACTGGAAATTATGTCTGAAGTGAAAAGAAACCACGTATGGAACAGTTTGTATTTATAATGGAAAAACAGGAAATAAATAAAAAACTGGAAATTATGTCTGAAGTGAAAAGAAAAACCACGTATGGAACAGTTTGTATTTATAATGGAAACGCAGGAAATAAATAAAAAACTGGAAATTATGTCTGAAGTGAAAAGAAACCACGTATGGAACAGTTTGTATTTATAATGGAAAAACAGGAAATAAATAAAAAACTGGAAATTATGTCTGAAGTGAAAAGAAACCACGTATGGAACAGTTTGTATTTATAATGGAAAAACAGGAAATAAATAAAAAACTGGAAATGTATGGAACAGTTTGTATTTATAATGGAAAAACAGGAAATAAATAAAAAACTGGAAATTATGTCTGAAGTGAAAAGAAACCACGTATGGAACAGTTTGTTTCTGAGTCTCTTGTATTATAAAAAACACAATAATTATTATTTTAAGACAAATGAACCGCTAGCTTCAAATAATATTGTTCAGTTTCTGTTTGTGTAATACGCACGTTATCTCCCAGGGCTGTAAACTGCAATGACAGAGGCGGCCTCGGTGGTGTCATAGTTAAACCATCGGACTTAAGGCTGGCAGGTACTGGGTTCGCAGCCCGGTACCGGCTCCCACCCAGAGAGTGTTTTATCAACTCAATGGGTAGGTGTAAGACCACTACACTCACTTCTTTCTCACTAACCACTAAGAACTAACCCTCTGTCCAAGACAGACAGCGCAAATAGCTGATGTGTGTGTCCAGGACAGCCTGCTTGAACCTTATTTGGATATAAGCACGAAAATAAGTTGAAATGAAAAACATGTCTAATAATACTCAACTGTACTTTAAATCCCAAATATTTGGTGACAAACAAATTTGGTAATTGTGACAATGAAAAAAAGTTTGTTTTGTTTAACAACACCACTAGAGCACACTGATATATTAATCATCGGCTATTGGATGTCAAACATTTGACATAGTCTTAGAGAGGAAACCTACTTCGTTTTTTTCAGTAGTAGCAAGAGATCTTTTATATGCACCATCCCACAGACAGGATAGCACATACCACCACCTTTGATATACCAGTCGTAGTGCACTGACTGGAACGAGTTGTGATAATGAATGAAACTCCAAAAGTGATGACAGATGAACAATAAACTAACATAACAAACGTGAAGATCAACCAACACACAAACGTAACCAAGAACTATAAAAACTAATTTGTGATCATATGATCAGTCAAGTTCACGGACAAATGTACGCTGTATGCTGCTCCTGGTGGTGCAACATGATTTATATATTGCTACCAAGCACTTTTACAACATGTGTAGCACTCTTTAAATGCTGGCTCCTTGATCACAGATGCTTTATTACACTTTGCTGTACACCACTGTATCAAGATAAGCAAAGTAAAGTTTGTTTTATTTAACGACGCCGCTAGAGCACATTGATTTTTTATCTTATCATCAGCTATTGGACGTCAAACATATGGTCATTCTGACACTGTTTTTAGAGGAAACCCGCTGTCGCCACATAGGCTACTCTTTTTACGACAGGCAGCAAGGGATCTTTTATTTGTGCTTCCCACAGGCAGGATAGCACAAACCATGGCCTTTGTTGAACCCAGTTATGGATCACTGGTCGGTGCAAGTGGTTTACACCTACACATTGAGCCTTGTGGAGCACTCACTCAGGGTTTGGAGTCGGTATCTCGATTAAAAATCCCATGCCTCGACTGGGATCCAAACCCAGTACCTACCAGCCTGTAGACCGATGGCCTGCCACGACGCCACCGAGGCCGGTATATATCAAGATAAGAGACATGAGACATGATTTGTAAATTTCACATTTTTGCTTTTGACTGTATACATTCATACTCTTCAGCTGAGAACGATGTAATTGCACTTTGAAAACATTTTCTTACTAAGATGTAAATTTGTTTCTTGTATTTTTATTTTCTGACTGAAGCATTGTGGTTTCATAATCTCCTACAACAGATGGAGAAAATGTGTGAAAAGCACTCCAGGTAGTGATACAAGTTCTCTCAGATTCTCTACACTGGAACGTGTAAGCATCCTCTGCAAAATGGCGTTGGTCTGTCACTCCGGTTGTTTTGACCAGTAAGATCAAGTCTTGTAGTACGTACATGTACACATAGGGTTGTCAGATGACTTTGTAGGTGAAGGATGGTCCTCATGAAATTTTATCCAAATTGTCTGAAAAACAAACAAACAATAAAAAAATAACATACAAACCCAATAGAGGCAGTTATTGGAGAAAAGGAACTAGAAGACACACCACCAATGTTAATGAACTGCTTGTATATATAATGAACACACGGCAAGTGCCTATTATGTAGCTACTGTTATGTATCAGGGAACATTAAATTTGTGTTTTGTATCATGTCACAGTTTGCTAAGCAAGTTTCAGAGATTGCTACACAATTTTAAAATATTAAACAGTAGTTGCTAATATATTTTCAATTAACTAGAAATATCGCTAATCAGGATTTTGAAAACAAAATGTTTTCCAATTATAATTCCAAATTTGATATATATGTTTTGTACGTATATATCAAATATGGAAATACAGTGCACTCACATCAATGTGGTAATAGTAATTATTTTAATTGTGGGCATTTTTGATAGAAATCCCATGGCATGACAGCAACAGGCTTCCTCTTTCATTATCTGTGTGGTCCTTAAGTGAATTTCCAATGCCATATAACCACAATTAACATGTGTTGACTATATCATTAAATAAAACACTTATTCCTTCATTTAACAAAACAAAACAAAATTGGCCAATTGCTCTATCGTTTGGAAAAGAAAAATTAAACAGATTGTGGTTTTTTATTACTTACCAGTACATTAATGTGCATAATGTGGATTACAAACAAAATGGCTGAACAGTGGACATAAAAATAACCAGTCTGTTATAGTCGTGGACAAGTCTATGGATGACAAATATTGTAGTTAAAGCTACTCACTCATAACCTGTTGATAAACGTGTGTTAAATACTCCTTGGTGTTGCAATCTTTCCTATTTCCAGTCGATATTGTCATCTCATAGTCTGGCCCATACTCCATCAGGTACTAAATACATTATAAGAAAAAAAAACAAAAACAAACATCAATCAGTAGCTTTACGTGTACATAAATGATATTGTTTGTTGAAAAACATAAAATTGCAAATGGTTTTCATGGCTCACACTGGAACACATTTTGTTTTAGCCAATTTAATTGTATTGAAAATTATTAAAAAGTGGCTCATTTAAAGAATATTTCATTAGCCAAAGACTAAATGTTGTAGCCACTTTGTATACAAATTAGCAATTGGCTATTTTGGCAATGGGCAGGGTTAGTCCTGGGTTTTGCTAATAGCAATTCTTTAATTTATTCCAAACCTAGAAGACAATGGGGTAAACTGTATCTAGTAAAGCAAGAATCAACATCTCTTAACACAAGA
Organism: Gigantopelta aegis; assembly: GCF_016097555.1. Classification (NCBI taxonomy): domain Eukaryota; kingdom Metazoa; phylum Mollusca; class Gastropoda; order Neomphalida; family Peltospiridae; genus Gigantopelta; species Gigantopelta aegis. Next base: position 51,592,120 of record NC_054702.1, read on the forward strand.
CGCATACTGTGTATTAACTGCTGTACAACGGTACATATTCACTGGGCTGGTCTCCCCTACCCCATTCCCCATTACACTGATCATCAAGATAAACTATTAGCTTTTTAAGTCCACCCATAACACAAATTAATGGGCTTAAATCTGTTTCACTATTCCAAATAACAATAAATTCCACAAAATTATAATTTTGTTTGCATGGCTTACACCGCTTTATTATCCACATGGTTCAACATAACCGAGTTAATAATAATCATATGAAGCACACGTGTAATAGCAAATGTGATGATGTAATTTTTGGAAACGATGTCATAACATGACGTCATTTCGTCATCTCCTTCTACATGTACATGTAGTTGTGGTTGAAACATTTTGAGACTGTCCTTGTTATTCATAAAAAATAACAATAATAATATGGATAATAAAGAAATTATTACACTCAAGAGTGTGTCATACTGATTTTACGAAACTCGTGTCAGAATTTATGTATTACCCTCGCTCTAGCTCGGGCAATACAAAAATCTTGACACTCATTTCATAAAATCAGTATGACACACAAGCTCATATAATAATCTGTATGAACTTTTGCATTAAATTTAAAACATTATACACATGATTATAACAGTTCAGACAATATGAAATGGGTTATACCTGTAATTGTTTGGATATTAGCCATATATGGTTTACACAAACTTTCAGTTCTCAGAGAAATGCATTTTAGGGTTTCTGCCAGAAGGAAATGTTTGGGTACGGTGCTATGGAATTGAATATTTACAATGTGTGTGCTGAATACAACCACAGTCGACAGGGCATCCCCAAGAAACAAAATGGGTAGGTTTAGAGTTGGGGTTAAGAAAATCATACAGTAATGACAAAGAGTCATTAATTTTTTCAAAAGTCAACTTAAAAAAAAAAAAAAAATCTGCAAAAATATTTGGGTATGGCACCATACTTGTCTTATCCTTTGGCAGAAACCCTATAAGATCAGTTGGTAAAGATTTGTTATTAATTTTTAATTTTTTTTATTGTATTGAACAAAACCTTTTCTGAAAAAATATGGTTGAAAGAACAATAACTCAGGGTGATTTTTTGGAATTGGGCTACAGTAAATAATGTTTTTTGAAGGCTGATTTTATGAAACTAATATTTGGTTCTTACAGACTGTTTTAATCACGAGAAATATCGTCCAAATTCCCTGGTGTTTTTAAATCAAACCAATACAGTGGAACTGTGATTCCTGTTACATTATGTTTTCTGTCCACAATTGTTGTTTATCCATGGCATACCTCATGATCTGGAATATCTCGAGGTAGTTTTTTGCCAACTGCCAGACTTGTCAAGTAGGCCCAGCATTTTGCAGTATTGGGGTGATTGTAGCCACCTGTTAAATGACGAGCAAATAAAACTAGAAACAAGCACTAATAGTTGAACGTAAAAACTAATGAATGACATCTCAGCACAAACACCCCCCCCCCCCCCCCCAAAAAACAAAACCAAAAAAAAACCAAGAAAAAACACAACATTGGCTACCAGGTTTCAAGCAAATGTATATGAATGAACTGATGACCCACATACAAATAAATGTTCAAAGACGGGATGCAGACGCGGATTTAGTGGGGGGCCCAAGGGGCCCCCCCCTATTTTTGGGGTCAATTTTTTTTTTTTTTTTTAACTATAGTATACACTAGAGTGGAATTACACAAAAATGCACTTATTTCCCAAGAGTCTTTAAATTATATTTTGTTCATGAAAATCGTCTTAAAGTGACATTCCTGAGTTTGCTGCAATTTTTAAGATGGTATCGACCAACAGAGACTTTTTAATGATTGTAATTACATAACAAATATATGTTTCTGCATAAAATGTTATTGACTGTATATTAAACATGTTTCTGACTGCTTTAATATTTGTACTAGGATAACTTTCATTTTATTTACATTTATATAGTGTCAGAAATATGGTTAAGGACCACAAAACAATGAGAAAGGAAACTCGCTGCCGCGACTCCAGGGGCTACTTTTTCAGATTAGCAGCAAGATATTACATACCATGGCTGTTGATACACAGTTATTCAAAGCAATGTATATTACTGAAACAACTGTTTCGATATTTCTTCCCATTTACCGGCAGCCGCAGTCAACGGAAAACCAGCCTAATATGGGAAGGAGAGATGACCACTTTAACTTTAAAAAAAAGAAGAGACCAGAGTTTATGAAATTTTGAAGATAACAAAAACAGTATGACAATACCAAAAACATACGTTAATATAGCTATTTTGTTACTCAGATGCGAGGAAATCGCGTTTCAGGCCTCTTAAATTTCAAAATTTCACGGGGGAGCATGCCCCCGGACCCCCCTAGGAATCTTGGGCACTTCACGCACCCCCTATTTAAAAATCCTGGATCCGCGCCTGGGATGTGTGTCAATAAGTACAGCATGGTACATGATGTCCCACTGACTGATTAAACAATAAGCATGGCTGTCTTAAAGATTCCTCTTTTTCCCAAGCCCACTCAGTGGTAGCATAAAAACTGATTTGTATACTTTCATGTATATATACACAAAATATATAATTGTTATCATCATCTATAATAAATCTAAACTGTTAAAGACAAAGAAAGAATAACAATCTGATAGAGATCTGAACACAGCAAACTGACCTCCTCCAAGAAGAAGCAGCGGCAGGTTCCAGTCGAGGAGCAGCTGAACGGACCGACCGAGTCCGAGGTGAGTCAGACTGAACGATTCCATTGGGTCCCCCGCGAGTCCATCCGCCCCGCACTGACACACCACTGCATCGGGGCAGAACACCTCCCTGATCCGCGTCATCACTCTACACATGTATATTATATATCAAATATAGTGTTCACACGTCATATAAAATAAATACCCACCACCGCGTCGGGGCAGAACACCTCCCTGATCCACGTCATCACTCTACACATGTATATATCAAATATAGTCTTCACACATATAAAATAAATACACACCATCGCGTCATCACTCTACACATGTATATTATATATCAAATATAGTGTTCACACATGTCATATAAAATAAATACCCACCACCGCTTCGGGGCAGAACACCTCCCTGATCCACGTCATCACTCTACACACGTATATATCAAATATAGTCTTCACATATATAAAATAAATACACACCACCGCTTCGGGGCAGAACACCTCCCTGATCCACGTCATCACTCTACACACGTATATATCAAATATAGTCTTCACATATATAAAATAAATACCCACCACCGCTTCGGGGCAGAACACCTCCCTGATCCACGTCATCACTCTACACACGTATATATCAAATATAGTCTTCACATATATAAAATAAATACACACCACCGCATCATCACTTAATAATCATTAACTAATTCTAATTTGCAGTTAATACATGTATGCATTCAAAATAATCTCACCTGAATTTCAAACTGAACTGTTTGAAATCATGTACATCGTGCATGAGATGTTTTATTCAAACCACAACACAAAAGACTCGGCCAACACACCCAGCATAAAACAAAAATAATAATATTATTTCCCAGTCACACTGTATTTTGACTGACAAGGATCATTTGTGATAAAACTAACCTGGTGAATAATGCTACGAACTCTGGGTCTCGCAGGCCATCCAACAGTGGCACGTTAACACTGTAATGTTTACCCCTGCCAATCCCAGTGTCTGCCACAGAACCCGTACCTGGTGAAAAACACAAACAATGTAGATGTAATTGTATTACACTAACAGCAATGTCACCAGACAATGAGGGATAAACCACTCTTATGTTCTTACCTGGAAAATATTACATATATTAAAATTGTAAAAAACAACAACATATTTTCACTGGTTGTTTTATACTGCTTGCATATTAAAGACAATATCAAGAATGGTGTGCACTGAATAACAGTCAAATGACATACAAGGGGATAGAGTTATATTTCACATATTATTAAAAGGTAGAAGCTGTTTTTATAGTGTATTTTTATTGATGCATTATTTCTTCAATAGAATATTTTACGTTTGTTTGTTTTGTTTAACAACCCCACTGATTCAAGTGACTGATTGCACCACTGAAGCACTAGAACAGTAACCTACTTTGATACACCTCCATCAGAGTCCATGCACAGTATATGTTCACACAGTCATTTGATATAGTAGCTATTATTATGCACAACATACATTTGTACATGTAGTTTCTTAACAGCAGCAAAGAAATGCAATTTTTAAAAGATTCATACACAGATATTATTAACTAGTTTGTGAACAGTGAGGACTAAAACACAAAACTTGATAACATGTGATGTCTGCAACTACATGTAGTGTATAAGCGGTATATGGAAATAACCAGGACCTGGGCCCGTGTTTATAAAGAGTCCAGACTCAGTCTCTAATGACGTCACACGCATACAATTTGTGTGGTGTTGTCATGACGTTACTGTCTCAGACTCTATTAGAGTCTCGAGTCCAGACTCTGAAAGTTTTACAAGCACCAGACCAGGGCCCAATTTCACAAAACATTGTAAGCCTAGTTTATTGCATGAAAATGTAAATCTACAACTAAAACACAATTCTTATTACTATTATAGACTACAACAAATATAGTTTTAAGTACACATATTTCATTTTCTTTGGTCATTAAAATGCTCCATCTCCCATAATGATGTAATTTTCTGTGTGAAATAGATGCCAAACATGTGTAAATTTTCTTCTTTATTATCTTGTTCATAATATAATTTCACATACATTCAAGAGATTTTTATAATCAGGGACCAGTTTCACTAAACATTGTAAGTTTACGTCTGTGACTAGCAGTTATACTGGATATACATAATCATTACTTATTTGTTATCTAACTTCACAACAAATGTTCAGCTGTAAACAAGAAGTGGTAATATTAAACATCCAGACTTTTATGAAATGTAATACAAATCTACAGTTATTAATATGAAAATTCTAAAATACGAAAATAAATAATTTGGATGTACCTGGGAAAAATCCTGCTAAATATTTGTGAAATGAAACTGTCAAGACTTTGGAAGTTGAGCAGAAAGCATCCTCCACACCTGTAAAATAAAACTGCTATGTAGTCCAGTTTATCAAGGAAAACCACTCAGTTCAGACACAAAAAAAAAGGATTTTTCTTTTTTTTCAAACACATAGTCACATTTTATTTTACAGCTGTTTTTTTTTGTGTTTTTTTTTTCGAAAAAGAAAGAAATGTTTTAACGACACATTCTACACATTTTAATTAGTTTTATGACATCAGACATATGGTTAAGAAGACCAAAGATAATTGGAGAGGAAACCCGCTGCCACCACTCCATGGGCTACTCAGGTTAGGTCACAGGTTTTAATGTGCACATTCAGAACAAACTGTTGTAGCGCACGCCTGTCATGGGCGCAGGTGTCGACTTTCACCAGCTTCTCCGTCTAGGACAGGAATGGGCTACTCTTTAGAAGGGCTCCTTTATATGTGCCATCCCAGAGACAGGATAGTACATACCATGACCTTTTTTACATCAGATGTGAAGCACTGGCTGGAATGACAAACAGCCCAAAGGGCTCACAGATGATTATCAATCCAAGACTTATCAAACATCAGTGAGTGCCTTACCACTGGACTATAACCCACCCCCATACAGCTGTTTGATGTTCAACACATGTTTATTTTGATACTTGATTTAGACAGTGATAAAGGAGTTTCCACATAGGAGAATAATGAATAGCAACAAGGGAAATCTTGTATTCAGACTTTTCAGTATATAGTACAGCACATACATGTAGCATGATCATCCATAAACTCATATTGCATGGGAATGAGATGGGTGGAAATGCACACAGGTTCTCAGAGAGTAATCAACTCTACAAGTCAACACATCTCAGACTCACATTACAGAAGTGATTTTTTAAACCAGAAACCTTTACATACAAATTAAGACATGCTAATATATTGTTTCATTACTGTTTAAGGACAGATTCTGTGATTTTGTTAAAGTAGTGGGGAAATGTGCAGATTCAAATATCGGTAGTTAAAATGGCCACAGGAAAATATTTCCCTTCCAAAAATTCTGGGTCAAGCCAACCTCCCAAAATCCACACCAGCTTTTTGAAATGTATATAATAACTGGTACAATTCTTACTCACCATCACCATGATGCAAATCCAAATCAATGTAGACAACTCTGTCAAACTTCTCACGCAGTTTTATAATACCAAGCACTATATCATTGATGTAACAAAACCCACTGGCAGAATCTCTGAAATAAAATCATAGGGTTTACATGCACAAATGTACTACTTACACCAAACATTGTAAGCTGGATATACAAACATTGTAAGCTGGATATACAAATGTACTACTTACACCAAACATTGTAAGCTGGATATACAAATGTACTACTTACACCAAACATTGTAAGCTGGATATACAAACATTGTAAGCTGGTTATACAAATGTACTACTTACACCAAACATTGTAAGCTGGATATACAAATGTACTACTTACATCAAACATTGTAAGCTGGATATACAAACATTGTAAGCTGGTTATACAAATGTACTACTTACACCAAACATTGTAAGCTAGATATACAAATGTACTACTTACACCAAACATTGTAAGCTAGATATACAAATGTACTACTTACACCAAACATTGTAAGCTGGTTATACAAATGTACTACTTACACCAAACATTGTAAGCTGGATATACAAATGTACTACTTACACCAAACATTGTAAGCTGGATATACAGATGTACTACTTACACCAAACATTGTAAGCTGGATATACAAATGTACTACTTACACCAAACATTGTAAGCTGGATATACAAATGTACTACTTACACCAAACATTGTAAGCTAGCTATACAAATGTACTACTTTACACCAAACATTGTAAGCTGGTTATACAAATGTACTACTTACACCAAACATTGTAAGCTGGATATACAAATGTACTACTTACACCAAACATTGTAAGCTAGATATACAAATGTACTACTTACACCAAACATTGTAAGCTAGATATACAAATGTACTACTTTACACCAAACATTGTAAGCTGGTTATACAAATGTACTACTTACACCAAACATTGTAAGCTAGATATACAAATGTACTACTTACACCAAACATTGTAAGCTGGTCATACAAATGTACTACTTACACCAAACATTGTAAGCTAGATATACAAATGTACTACTTACACCAAACATTGTAAGCTGGATATACAAATGTACTACTTACACCAAACATTGTAAGCTAGATATACAAATGTACTACTTACACCAAACATTGTAAGCTGGATATACAAATGTACTACTTACACCAAACATTGTAAGCTGGATATACAAATGTACAATGCCATTTCTTAACTACACACCTACACAAGCTTGACATCCTCAATTAATGTCCACCCTCACACTCTAAACAAAATTTGATATAACAGTCATTTTAATTTTTTTAGAACTGGTATATTTTACTTTTAAATCATACTATTCTTAGGTAAATGTATGATTTTGATTAACTTATATATATGACCAAGAACAATCATTTAACATGCCAGTTTCATAGATCAAAGAATGACACTTATACTAAATATTACTATTATATGGTATTATAATGCATAAATTAAATGTACAATATGTAAAATGTTGGATTCACATTCAGTATTTATTGTGCTTTAAAAAAATTACTACAAAGACATTTCTTAGTACAAAAGCAGAACAGCCATACAGAATTAAACTGCACACACAATCTGCCTTTGTAGATCAATCGGTTTAGTGCTTGCTTGAGGTCATTGCGTTGCAGGATCAAACCACCTCTATGGATCAATTCAACTGATTGTATTTTTTCGCATTACAACCAATGCACCACAACTGGTCAAAGGCTGTGGTATGTGCTTTCTTGTCTGTCGGAAAGTGCATATAAAACATCCCTTGTCGCATTAGGAAAAATGTAGTGGGTTTCCTCTGTTGACTACCAGTCAGAATTACCAACTGTTTGACATCCAACAGCCGATGATTAATTAATCAATGAGCTCTAGTGGTGTCGTTTAACAAAACAAACTTTTTGTAGAACAATTTCAGTAATTAAAATCGATTTACTTTCCATACATGTATGTACATACAGTAAGCATGTCGGGGTCAGTATTTACCACACACCAAGCTCTGAACCATACCTTACTTTTCATACATGTACAGTAAGCATGTTGGGGTCAGCATTTACCACACACCAAGCTCTGAACCATACCTTACTTTTCATACATGTACAGTAAGCATGTTGGGGTCAGTATTTACCACACACCAAGCTCTGAACTATACTTACTTTTCATACATGTACAGTAAGCATGTTGGGGTCAGCATTTACCACACACCAAGCTCTGAACCATACCTTACTTTTCATACATGTAAAGTAAGCATGTTGGGATCAGTATTTACCACACACCAAGCTCTGAACCATACCTTACTTTTCATACATGTACAGTAAGCATGTTGGGGTCAGCATTTACCACACACCAAGCTCTGAACCATACCTTACTTTTCATACATGTACAGTAAGCATGTTGGGGTCAGTATTTACCACACACCAAGCTCTGAACTATACTTACTTTTCATACATGTACAGTAAGCATGTTGGGGTCAGCATTTACCACACACCAAGCTCTGAACCATACCTTACTTTTCATACATGTACAGTAAGCATGTTGGGGTCAGCATTTACCACACACCAAGATCTGAACCATACCTTACTTTTCATACATGTACAGTAAGCATGTTGGGGTCAGCATTTACCACACACCAAAATCTAAACCATACCTTACCTTTTAGCATGATGCCATCCTCCGAACCAGTTGATGGCAACATCTGCCTCTTGGTGGACCAGAGTCTCAGCTGCAGCTACTGTTGCCCCAGCAACAAGGACAGCATAGTCATAGACACCAACATGTCCTGGGCAGTCATACGCTGTGAACAAAATAAGAAACAAGCTTAAAACATTTACTAGTCTATACGATAAGTACATGGTACCATAATTATGATGTGAAGTGGAGTAACAAATATAATGTGCATGTAGGCTAGCATATATATGTATAGGGATACAGTGCAAATAAATTAAGTTTTCCAAACAAGAAAGTAAACACGACTTATATGATATCTGTGTAATTTTCTGTTTATTATTATTAAACTAACGTTAAAATAAAAAAAGATAGTCAAAAAAAGATACACACCATGAGACAGTTAATTAATATTTACTTTAACTTTGTTTTCTATTTCCTGAAGCAACTATAACTACAAGAGTTGGGTGGGGTTTTTTTGGGGGGTTTTTTTTTGGGGGGGGGGCTTCTCAGCATTTGACATGTTAACAATAACACATTTAAACAAATACTTCACTCGATGACATGATGCAGTTATTGTTTCTGTGTAATCTAACGAATACAAAAAAAAGAGTTTTGTTTAAAAACACCACTAGAGCATATTGATTTACTAATCATCAGCTACTGGATATCAAACAATATTTGGTAATTTTTACAGATAGACCGCTACATTTTTCCATTAGTAGCAAGGGATCTTTAATATGCACTATCCCACAGACAGGACAGCACAAACCATGGCCATTGATATACCAGTTGGCTGGAATGAAAAACAGCCCAACTGGTCCACCGACGGTACTCAATCCCAGATTGACAGCGCATCATGCGAGAACTCTTAACACATACAAAAGACTCATCGTACTCAGTCCGTATATCTCTGCTTCCTCCTCATCTTTCTCTTCATCATCCTGGTCATTAATTTTCTTCAAGAAGTTAATGTAATCATCAGAATGCAAACTCATAACTTCTGGCACAGTTGCCTCCCTTGGCAGACAAATCCTACAAAGATACAAATTGATGAAAGAAAAATTGATATCATAAATACAGTACAACTCAGACCATATAGTGTTTCTGCCAGAAAGAAATGTTTGGGTATGGTGCTATGGAAATGAATGCAACCACAGTCAACAGAAGGTATCAGGGACCTCCTCCAGAAAGAAAATGGGCCAAGTTTGGGGTTAGGTTTAAGAAAATCATACAGTAATGATAAGAGTACGAGCTTTACTTTAATTAATTTTTTCAAAAGGTTAACTTAAAAAAAAAGTGCAAAACAATTTGGGTATGGTGCATTACCCTTCCATAGCATTTCAAATTTAATGGGAAACACTTTTTTGGTTCCGTGCCTTGTCATTATGGGAACCCATTGAAAAATGTTTTATTATATGTACCGTATATTATTTTTGTTGAATAGTCGTACTCGATGTAATAATCATGGGAAATGAAATTTCAGTTTCATAATTTTACCAATACACTACCAGAAACTACTGTTTCAGTGAAATCAGAAGGCCTGACAACTCTATGTAAACAAAACAGAATGTGTTTGAATTATGGCTTATCAGGGAAGTGTAATGTCACTATTCACACTTCTCTTTCACTAATCACTAACCTAGGACAGAACAGACAGTCAAGGTGGCCACGGTGGGCATATGTATGCTAACTGAAAATCAAGCTAACAATGAACACCAAAAAAATCTAAACAGTATCAAAATTATCCTTACATTCTTCATTACAACGGGATAATTCCTAAATCAATGGCCAACATAATACAAAATACATACATACATGTATAAATGTGTTCTAAATTTATTCAATTCAGTTAAGACTGACTACATACATGCATATATATCATGATGTACTTTATTTGTAATATATCTAAAAGAAAGGATTGCTAGTAACAGTATTTATTTTATGACACCTCTGCACAAATTAAACTACACTTGTTGTCACATAGGCTATTCCTATTGATAAAAAAGCATGGATATTTTACATGTATTACATATATATAGAGAGAAAGGATTTGTCACGTCTATGTTAATCAGTATCTGTCGAGGCTCTGTTGATATTTTACATAATAAAAAACCTGAGTAGCGAATTTTATTTATCCTATAACACTTCTAAAATAACATTTTCATTAAATTTTTAGTAAATCACAGTACTAAAGTTGCTGCCATCGGTAATATGACGTCATCACGATTGGCACAAATTAGTCTGATGTTACCCATTTTAACTAACTCTTTAAAATCGTTACTCAGGTATACAGGTCTTGGCTCTTAAACAAATGACCCATCCACAGAAACACATTATCTAGAGACCTTGCAAATTTGCATACCATTATTAACCAGGTTAAATCACTAAATTACCACATGGGTTTATGAAATGGATATCATGGATAAGTTATAGGACAAATATATATATATATATATATACATGCACTCTCCCATAGACAGGACAGTATACAGCATGACTTTCACACATACATGCATCTAAAAAGACTAAATAGTATACATATATACAATACTTACTTGATGTACTTTAACAACCCAAATGCTTCTACCAAACAATGTATCATGCTGGCCTGTTACAGAAAAAACAGAGAATAAAATATGTGAAAATGCATCCATCAGAAAGATGTTGAAGGGTTTATGTACAATTAAATACTATCAATAATTTTTTTATGTTAATTACTAGATGAAACTAAAACAGTTTTAAATTTTAGTTTCCACTCGGTTAATCTAAATCCAGGTTTTATATTACTCCACTAAGAAAAATTTAAAACATGGCCATTCGATCAAAACAGTTAACCTATAGTATATATATATGTACAGACTACAGTATCAGTAGAAGTGTTTTTGTAAAATACAAAATCATAGTTTGTAACTTATTGTTGGATTTTTGTTTGAGAAAGTCACCAGCCCTCACAGAAGCTTTGGCTAGTGCCCTATATATCACAGTAATACAGTTGCAGCTCTACATTGCGACTGATTTGGTCGCATCCATGTATGCCACCATTTTTTTCATTTGGCGACTAAAACATTTCATACTATCTATATAAAAATACAAGTAGGCACCATCTGGCTCCTAGGTGGAAAAGTTAACATAGAGGCCAGAGTTGATAATTTCCATTAGCCCAGATGAAAAATCCACTAGCCAAGACAGGGCTAATGGATTTGTCGAACCCTGTAAGTTGTGGATGTTTTTGGCCACAAGAGGTTCAAAATTGATTAATATATATTATATGATCTGGGTAAAAACAAAATAAGGCATTTGTTATAATTATATTACTTCAATTTCATTCCAAATTAGTTCCAAGGTGGACCCAATAAAACCCACACGTTTGCCACATCCATTTCAGACTCATTCTGACTTAGTGCATGGTGCACATTAAGTCAATATGTTTCTTATTTTCTATGGGAGTATGTCCATTTGGACTAAAGTCCGAACCAAACTTTTAACAACTATGATAAACGGCTCTCCTACCTTTATTTTTCGTTAGATTTTACCCACATTTTGTCCAGACAGAAATCTTGAAAAAAAAAACATTACAATGACACAGATTCCACATACTAGATGATAACTATGTCACCTATATCGACTTCGTTGAGATCGCATAGGGCAAAAAGCATGTAATTTTGTGCCAGCTGCCATTTTGACTTTTTATGGTATAGAGGAGTGAAAGGATATGACTTAATCTAACAACGTCATAACATGTTACGATATAAAAGCAAATGTGATGGCAACGTCATATTAATTATTTTAATTTGTTTTGTTTAAAAGATACCACTAGAGAACATTGATTTTATATTAATTACGTCACATACTTTGCAGGCTTTCACCTCTCTTGAAGAGTATTCCATAAAAAAAGCAAAATGGCAGATGGCAGAAAACTGCATCATACATGTATTTTGGCCTATATTAGTGTGTATATAAACTGCATCATGCATGTATTTTGGCCAATATTAGTGTGTATATATATATATATATATATATATATATATATATATATATATATATATATGCGATCTCAGCAAAGTTGATACTGGTGACATCGTTACAGTCTCATATGTGGAATCTGTGTCACTGTAATGTTTTTTTCACAACTTGTATCTGGACAAAATTTTGGGGGAATGTAATTGTAATTAAAGGTAAGGGAGTAATTTATTGTAGCCTGTTAACAATTTCGTTCAGACTTTAATTCCGACTGACACGGGAATTTCTAACTTCAATTAAAATTTACCCTTTTGGGAATCCGTAGCATAGCGTCACATACTTGGATATATTCATTACTGTACATGTAAGTAACACGCCGCTTGGAAACACCATGACCTTTGACCGAGCAGGCTGAAGCGTCAACATCATCATCATCATCATCATCAGGTTTAAGATGTTGGTCTACGTGGTCTACACAGGTTGTGCCGCTGTCATCGGCACAAGACAAATTCCCATTGTGATTATCACAGTGGTTGGCATTACAGTTATTGGTGTCATTATCAGACATGTTTCATACATAAGCCATATTGACATAAAATTTGAAATGGTTTTAGTGAGCCGATTTGGGGATGTTTTACTCTTTTAATTTTCTTCTTCAGCTACTGTCAGTGTCAAACTTCCCGCCATTACATTATCTCCCTTGAAATTCTTTTTTGCCATGAAAATTCCACCATTTAAAAGATGAGCTCCACATTTTTTCGGTAGAGAGACGATGCTTGGGGTGGGGGGTGGGGGGTAAGTTGCTTCCTTTCATTATTTATAACAATTTGTGAGTTTCATGTATTAAAATAATAACTGTAGTTATAATAACATCATGGAATAGTAACCGTAGACCTTCCACTACTAGTATGAGAATGTTAGTTCTAATTCTAACCTCTTTTTTTGTTTGTTACATATATGAAATATAATTTGTCATTTCCACCAAACAATGATTTATGAAAGGTCGTTAAATATGCTATCCGATCTATGGATACTTTTTTTAAATCCAGGAATAGCCGACAGCTGATGTCTCACACTGTCTACAGAAAAAGATAAACCATGCATAGGCTACTTTCGACATCCATAATTTAAAATGTATTTATACCTACTAAAATTAATGTCGTTAAATAAAAAGTCCTTTCATTTGTCAAGGTAAAGTTAAATTGTCGTAGGCATCAAGGGCGGGCCCAGAAAATATTTTAGGGAGGGGACCAAGGGGAAAAGTGCCATTGGACAATACCAACTACCTGAAAAAGAGCACTTGGATCCGTCCTTGTGAAGGAATTTGAATGATGGGTGTGTATCTAAGTGTTATTATTTGGGTTTTTTACCGTAGTCCTACAGGTAAGTTTTTATTTCAATTCATGTATGATATGGGTAAAGAAAAGATCGAAGTAAACGTTAAATATATATAATAAAAGCCAATAAATGATCACTTCCAAAATATTGTCTCGTGTTAGTTCAACTGTACACATTAGTACTGGTTTTCTATTTAGGGCGCTTTATTATTTAAACTTCAACCTTGTGTAATCATGTTAATCACCGTACGTACTCTCAATGCAGTGGATATTTATATTGTCTTTCTAATTTCCTTCACTGAGCTGAATATTCCTTCGTGAACTGCATCTGAATGAATGAATGAATGAATGAATGTTTAACGACACCCCAGCACGAAAAATACATCGGCTATTGGGTGTCAAACTATGGTAATGCAAATAAATAAAGTGATGATCAACATCAATGTTAAAATTCAAGACTTAAACAAAAACAGTGTAAAGAACTGTGCAAAAACACAAATATCACAGAATTTTACGGATACTGAATTTTACTCAAAACTTCAATTTTGTGCTGTATTGGCCATTCTCAAAGAGAATATTACACCCCTGCACCACGGTGAGGTTACAGCACACGCAGGGGTGAACTGCATCTGATACACTTGATTATTTTCCAAGGTATTCGAGATTCGAAATTCGATTCGATTCGAACATTTTCGAATATTCGATTCGAAATGCGATTCGACCTGAAAATTAAGATTCGCATAAGATATATATATATATATATCAGTTCATTGCATAGTTATTTTGACTAATTCACTGCATTATTTATATCACACAAAAATGGGCCTATGTAAATAAAGTATTTACCTGGGCCCATTTTTGTGTGATATAAATAATGCAGTGAATTAGTCAAAATAACCATGCAATAAACTAAGATATACATTGTAGGCTGCTGCGTTGAATACATTACTCCTATTCGCGTAAAATCAACCTGGCAGGTTACCTACTATTTCACCATAAAGAGCTGTTATATCGGGTCATATCGTGACTGGAGTATACGCAACGATCATCCTGTTTGTGAAGATTTTGATTGGCTAAAATATATTTCACGACGTTGACTCGAACGGACCAATACTAGTAGTTGTTAGGCGCATGTGCAGGAAATTGTCACTGGTTGGGGAGGGTGAGGGGTCTAGACTGTGACGAGCGAAGGTTCTATGGAGGGTATTTAAAATTTTAAAATGAGGTGATATAATCATATAAACTATAATTATATTTTTTCGTGCATACTAACTAAGTCTATTTATTTTGTTCTATTTTATTTGTTGTGTTTGTACAGAGGGCTCGATCGGTATTGTTTTATTTATTTATTTTGTACGTATACTGTATTGGTGTGTTTTGTTTGTTTTATTTGTGTTTGTTTGTTTTTATATATATATATATATATATATATATATATATATATATATATATATATATATATATATATATATATATATATATATATATATATATATATATATATAAACCTTTATTACCCCAGATCACTGGCAATGTCAAAGCCTTGAATATACAACAATAATAAAATTATGGTTTGATTTTGTCTTTGTGTTGTTGTTTGTTTGTTTGTTTGGGGGTTTTTGCAGGTTTTTGTTTGTTTTTAGTTTTGTGTAGTTTTGTTTTGTTTCGTTTTGTATATTTGTTTGGGTGTCATTGTTATTGTTGTTGTTGTTGAGTTTTTATTGCTTTTTTTTTCTTTATACTGTTCAGAGCATTGATCAATGCATAGTTTGGTTCATACTTATCCAACGACTGTGTATACGCAGTTGCTTCGTGTACTGGGGTATAACCCTTGAATCCCACAACATCTTAAATGTTACGAGCAGGGGTTTTTTTCATACTGATAGCTTAATATCACAATCCCTAAGGTTAGATACGTAACATTATATCACAGTGTAAATGAAAGACACATGTCAATAATTATGATATAATATTTATCACCAACAAGGTACTCAGAAGTATTTATAACACAGTAGGGTTGCACATGGATTTAATCTCATTATCGCTGTACGTTTCTATTCGTTTTGAATTATGTAGTAACAATTCCTTACAAATGTCCGTTTATCCATTTAATAGTGTTCAACTTCTCTTTCGGATGTGTAGGCCTAATATCAACAACCGTAGATGTACAACAATAATCATTACTGTTCTGTTTGTGTGATATTGTATAATTAATCTTTCAGACTTCCTATAATGTTTCCAGCCAGTGTACCACGGCTGGATACATCAAAGGCCGTGGTATGTGCTATCCTGCCTGTGGGATGATGCATATAAAAGAACCCTTGCTGTTAGTCGAAAAGAGTAGCCCATGAAGTGGCGACAGTGGGTTTTCTCTCTCAATATATGGGTGGTCCTTAACCATATGTCCGACGCCATATAACCGTAAATAAAATTTCCTATAATGTTCTGAAAAGCAACGATCCAATATATCCTATCTGAAGAAATATACTAATAATATACTTTTAAAACAATTATAAAAGCACAAACAAACAAACAAACAGAAACTGTGACACAAAAACTTAACACAAAAAAATTGTTATAAATAACATATACAATCATGCATTTAGTACACGACTAAAAAACAGTTCAATGACAACCCCATTTCCCCATTTTGAGATCCTGGTAGAAATAAATTTATATTAATTTTATATGGATGAATTTGCTCTCAAAATTTAAAAAAAATAAAAAGTAATTTCTGAATTGACTCTTGTTAAAAAAAACGGAACATAAATTAAAATACTAATGATAATAATAAATAAAATTTAATTAAAATAATAAATAAAAGATAAATAAATAAATTACATAATTAAAGAAGAAGTTTATAGTTAAAATTTTATAAAATTTTATATTTAGTGAGAATACAATCTACTGTGGAAAGCAAGGTAGATCTAAAAAATAGTTTGTGCTTGCCAACCTAGAATTCGTCATAGAAAGTATTATTACAAATATCAATACTTTCAAACTATGCACGTTTTAAAAATTGGATTTGTATTTTTATATACTAGTATATAAAAACTTTTGAAATATACATAGAGAATACTACATGAGTGGCCGTTAGATACGGAATGTTGTATTCTGTTGATTATATATCTTGAAAAAGAACCCAGTTTTTAAATAAATTTAATTGCTTTTCCCAACGAAAACCTATTTACGGCCCTTGCACTTATTGTTAACTTGTGTGTCATAGACAAGTCAATTTCAGGTTAACTTGAACATCACGGATTTATGTGGGGAGTTTTTGGGGGTTGTTGTTGTTGTTGTTGTTTTTTTTTTTTTTTTTGTTGTTGTTGTTTTTTTTGTGTTTTTTTGTTTTGGGGGGGGGGGGGGGTCACTGGGTGGTATGGCATTGGTGACCTGGTCATCACCTAGGTGCAGCCAATCGTATGTCTGTAAAATGTTATCGCACGTATATGTGTTAACAAGTATGTGTTCTCAAAAATAACTAATGATGTTCTCACCAACGGGTGTGTAAGAAATGTATTTAATTAAAATATTACTTGATCCGTGCGTGTGTAACCATGAATTTGTTTGGTTTTGTTTTTTTTTTTTTTTTTTTTTTTTTTTTTTTTGGGGGGGGGGGGGGGGGTCTTCTTTTCCTAATAGTTATTAAATCTTTTTAACGGGTTTGTATTTATCAAAACGCGTATTGACGGTTTTGTTTGTTTGTTTGTTGTTTTCTCATATTTATCAAAACGTATTTTGTGTTATTATGTGTGAACGTGCGCATTTTGTTTCAGCCAATGGCTGGTTACAGCTATGGTAAATATAAAACTAAACGTGTTTTCATTGGGTGAAATCGGCGTGACGTATACCTGAATCGCGTAAGCAGGTCAGATGGATTAGCGGTGCGAGGTTCTGACTGGTGTTTGAAAGGTCAGTCGGCGCACTCATGCATACCTTCTCAGTGTTTTAGTGTACACGGACGTCACGTTACGGTCAGTATATAAACACGTTACGGTTCAGTGTTCTTGAATCAGAAAATATTATTCAGCATGATGATGCGCTCATGGAAATCGTTGCTTGCTTTGGTAAGTCATTGTTCATTTAGCAGTTAACAAATAATCAGAAAGAGAACAATCCAACTGATTAATAAATGAATTAAATGTTATTAGTATGCGATTTTGTATCTTATTTTACTGGATTCTGAAGTCGATCTATGAAATGACATTTCACGACTGGAGATTCAGCAGTGCTTCTGAACTGAAATTTATGTACTACACTTAAGCTGTAGTCTACGGCATATGAGTCGATTTACACAAAGTCTATTATCATTATAACAAGATGATGGGTGTTTATTACTGTACACAATTACAAAAATATACAGAATACCAGCTACATGATTTGAAAGTATTCATAATTAAAAGTACAAAATAATAGAAAGTGTTCTAAGGATACCGGAGTTTTTACAGTTAGGTAATTCATATATACTTTATGTACATTTTATTTGTATTTGATTTAGACTGACAGGAAGATTATAAACAAAGAAAAATAATTTAATTCAAAAACCTGTATATAGCTTTTGTAATAACGATTTGGTTATACAGCTGTTTATTGTTTCAAACAAGGCAGACTATAGCTAGCTACAAGTCTACGCGTCCTACGTTTAATTAGTAGCAGCGAGCGACGTTAACGTTGCGGCTTTGGGATCGGCCAACAGGCGTACGCCTATATTAAAACCCCTCCCTAAATGTTTACAATACAAACTTTTTCATCTGCGGCCAAGATGACAATGGTAATAATTAGATCTTTACAATTACAAACAAACAGAAACAAATGGAGAGAGTGGGGCGGGGGATGGGGGGATGTAAGATAATTACGTTATTTGGAAATATGCGAATGTAAAAGTAAAATCAATGAATGATTAATTTATTTCAAAACCGTTACTTTTAAACTGTTTGCTTGCATTGGTTTCTGATGTTGTCAGTGGGTTTTAGGTTGCATTGTACCAAAGAAGAAGAAGAAAGCCCCGTGTCTTAAAATCAGTGCATAGTATTTTCCAAAATGGAACTGCGATTCTCATTAAAAAAAAATGTGGGTTGCTAATAAAAAAAAATGTTATAAATAAATTTCTTAAAAGATATGTGAACCTCGGTCCCCATTTTCTTGCAGATAAATAAAATGCGAGCCACACTGTTAATTGGTGTACTGCCTGTGTATGTCAGTTCGCTCTGATGTCAGTTTTATTAGTCAATGAATGTTAACATTATCGACAATAGGAATTGATTTGGTGTACAGTGAATCAGTTTAGTAAAAGTTTTATCTGTTTCACCTGGCTCAACGCAGCCCTAATGTCAATTAATGTGTTTCAAACAGTACTTTAGGGGAATAACAAATTTTTATTACGAGTAAATGCCATTCAAACAGGTAAGCACAATGTACACATTTTGTGTGTGTGTGTGGGGGGGGGGAGGGGGGGCTGATTGAGATCGATAGCGCAAAGCAAAGTTTCTAGGTGATTCGGGGGGATGTGCTCCCCCGTAAAATTTTGAAAACTAGATGCCCTGAAATGCAATTTCCTGCATTCTACAATTCATCTTTGTCTTAAGATTTACTGCCACTAATATATCTTTTACTCAGATTTTTTTTTTTGGGGGGGGGGGGGAGGGGAGGGCTAGACCCCTAGCCCCCCTGCTCCGCCGTGCCTGTGTTATACTGTCTCCTGAAATTGCTTATTCAAAATAATCCCCTTCCTAGCCCTCCCCCATGCTCCGTCGTGCCTGAAAACATAACAACTGATTTTTTTTCAAAGACTGCTCGTTTTGTAGCATTGGCAGTGTACAGGTAACTGGCAATTCGGATTGTAGCCTATACAGCCCTAGATACAAATCTGCACGGGTATGACTTAAAGCTGTATGCTCGATGTTATATAATCAATATAAGGTAATGCACAGTAATAATAGTTGACACTTTTGTTGCATCATGACCTCTATATAAATTCAGCGATCTCCAAACACAAAAATATTGATTACTTTAAATGCTCGTAACTATGTTGTTTTTGCGACCGGTGGTTGCATTACTATTACAAGTAGTGTGTGTTTGTGTGCGTAGGTATGTCTGTCTGTCTGTCTGTCTGTCTGTCTGTCTGTCTGTCTCTCTCTCTCTCTCTCTCTCTCTCTCTCTCTCTCTCTCTCTCTCTCTCTCTCTCTCTCTCTCTCTCTCTCTCTCTCTCTCTCTCTATGTGTGTGCGTGTGTGTGTGTGTGTGTTCGTGAAATAAATTATACATTATTTTCATTTATTTATAAATTAAACAACATTCTTCTCATAGAAAGCATTCCTGCTCAGTTTAAAATAATGATTAATTAAAGTCGTGTGCCTAT
The DNA here is from genome assembly GCF_016097555.1 of Gigantopelta aegis. Lineage (NCBI taxonomy): Eukaryota > Metazoa > Mollusca > Gastropoda > Neomphalida > Peltospiridae > Gigantopelta > Gigantopelta aegis. The sequence continues at coordinate 51,612,627 of NC_054702.1, forward strand.
GTAGCCCGTGGGCGGCGTACAGCTGACATGTATGTATTTACTTGTATTTACCCATTATTCATCCTTGTAGGTCTCCATTTTAGTCACTGATGTCTACAGTCAAGAACTATGTCAGGTAAAACGACTTTACATTACTTGTAGTTTCTTGACCCGGGTTTAATCTGGACTCAATTAAGTATAGGTGTCTCAGGCATGTTTTGTTCCTCTGACAATAACAAAAGTATAATTTAATAATAAATTATGTAAACTATAGTTGAGGGAGGGAGCTAGGAAATTGAGTGGGTTTTTTTTTAGGGCAAAGCAGGCCCGTGGGACGATATGTAAAGTGGGAGAGCCAAAATGAGGATTGGGGACACAAGCAGATTTTGTTTTGGTTTATATATAGGACATGAAGTAGAACGAAAATTAAATATTTTGGACCTTATTTAAGGGTGGAGCAAAAGCCTACTACCCTGCAAAGATAGGATAGGGAAAACGTCTACGACCCTGCACAGACATGGAAATCCTACGACCCTACAAAGATTGGACTTTTAATGTCAGATCCTTATGATACGTTGTATTTCTTGTAGGTGTGGGTAATTGTTGGCATGCTTCCATCAGAGAACTGTTCAAGCACGCCTGTCATGGGTACAACCTCTGACTTTGCCAGAGAGTTCTGTCCATGACATGTTAGAGGTTTTTATTGCTTGCGGTGGTGGGTTAAGCGCAACTACTGTATAACGTATTCGATAGATTTCTCTGTTGTTTGTGTTTCTTTCTTCATCCTATACAGTTTATGTGGAAATTATGGCACTATAAATATGTCAAGGTATATTCTTACCGTACCTCCAATTAAGTACCATAATGTATCCCATAATGCTACAGATACGTCTAATACACGTAAAGGGATAGGTTCCTCATTACAGGTACAGGATATACACTATCTAATTAGGTGACGCAGTGGTTACGTCATTGGGTTTAAATGTACGACAACGTACCAGGCACGGCGGAAGCAAGTAGACATGTGAGGGGGGTGGCTGACTGAGATCGAGTGCGTAAAGCAAAGATTCTATGGGTTTCGAGGGTATACTTACCCATAAGATTGTGAAAAATAGATGTCCTGAAATGCAATTTCCTGTATTCTACAAGTAAAATTCATCTCTGCCTTAAGATTTACTATAAACAAATATTTTTGATTCAGAATTATTGCCATGCCTGTGTACAACTCCTTGGGAATCAATAAGGCCGCCACACTATCGTCTCTTTTTATTAAAGCCGCAGAACCTAGTTTCAGCTCATGCAAATGGACACTAACTTTAGTTAGTCTACAAACCAGTAACACATCTATATAAAGTTATAATAAAAAAATTAAAGTTTGTATTATTTAACGACGCCACTAGAGCATATTGATTTTTTATTTTATCATCGGCTATAAGTCATGGTAGAATGGACGTCAAACATATGGTCATTCTGACACAGTTTTTTTTTAGAGGAAACCCGCTGTCGCCACATACCCTTTTACGACAGGCAGCAAGGGATCTTTTATTTTCGCTTCCCACAGGCAGGATAGCACAAACCATGGCCTTTGTTGAACCAGTTATGGATCACTGGTCGGTACAAGTGGTTTACACCTACCTATTGAGCCTTGCGGAGCACTCACTCAGGGTTTGGAGTCGGTATCTGGGATCCGAAATCAGTACCTACCAGCCTGTAGACCAATGGCCTAACCACGACGCCACCGAGGCCGGTCAAAAGTTATAATAAAGTGAAACGAGTTTGTGACGTTTAAATGGGGAAATACCTTCTAAAATAAGACTAGAGCTTGTCTCCATAACCGTTACTTCTCATAGGTACGTGTGTTTTTAGAATTATGAAAAATGCATTTCGAGGTATTACAAACACATAGATGACCAAATTCATTCGGATGTACAGAAATGGATAACTTAAGTAGGCCTAATGTCCGATTTCAATCATCAAAAAAACGTAGCTTATAATGAAAAATAAGCGGTAGTATTTAAAAACAGGGTCTGTCACTTTATATGAGTCAGTAAATTCCATCAGTGTGTCCATATCCAGGTTGTAGCTAGTTCAAGGCACGTCCATCTCTTCCGGTTATGAACGGCGGGTGGCAGGGAGTAAGGTGTAAGTCAGAGACGGGTCGAATGTTGATTAACAGATTATGATTTACAATTAAAGTCATATCCGGGATAAAATTTAGCCCAGGAGATAAACGTTTGTTCATCCGAAATGATCTACGAATTCACATAACACTACATGCCGAAAATGTGACACAAAAGAAAATATAGTAATAAACTTTTATTATTCGCACTTGTGTCGTTAGGGAGTGACGTGTCGCCAAGGACAAGAATGTCGTCTGCTAGCGGATCCATGCACTGGTTCTCGGTGCACGCTGACGCCGACTTGTGTAGGTGGGTATATCATCGTAAATTATAAAATCAAAGTCAATTATTTTAATTATATTACATTTTTGTATACTTAAAGTTGAAATCTCGAGGATATTGTGATTATTTAATCATTTACAATTTAGTTGATAATTATTTTTATTTTCGTGTCTTGGCGTACTTCGATATAAATCCTTTCGACGCAATCGTTAATCTAGGTGACATAAAATACATATGAACTTGCGATAAACACATGGCGGAAGATTTATTTGTCATATAAATGCAGCATGCAGTGTATGTTGATCTAGTCAAAACACACCATTTATATTTTGCATTAGGAGAAGGTGTTAAAATGAGAATGGGAAACCGCTTTTTGAAAATTGTTTTAAGCTCAATAATAATTATTGTTTCAGGGGCGTGCGCAGGAAATTTTGCATGGGGGGGGGGGGAGTCGAGGTGTCTGGCGAAGCCCGTGGCGGGGGATCCTGGGGGTACTCCCCCCGAAAATTTTGAAAAATTGACCCCTTCTAGGGCTATTCTGAGGTGTTTTCTGCTGGCTAGCCGAGCTGCTTTCACAGGAATGTAAAAAATCGGGATATGAAAAATAATTTCGCCTTGAGCGGGGGGGGGGGAGGGGTTCGACCCCCCCCCCCCTGCGCACGCGCCTCTGTTTACAATGAAATGTAATCAAATACTACACAATGATTCACAAATATCGTTGATTTGTTTACATGATAACTTCACAAAGATATTAATTCTATTGAAAATCATGACATGGAGTTATACATAGCTATTACAAATAATGAAATTTGATGTTGATATGTTTAAATTCGTTTCCTAAATATGGTAGCCAAAAATCAGCACCAACAAAGAATGAAACAACCCCCCCCAAAAAAAAAAAACAACAACAACAACAACAACCCAACAACACAAAAACTAAAAAAAAACACCCACCAAAACAAAACCCAACAACAACAAAAAAAACTCCACAAAAAAAAACCAAACACCCCCAAACAAACAAACAAAAAAACAACAAAAAACTCCACAAAAAGTAAAAAAAATCTCAAACCATTATAATATAACGACATGAATTGGAATAAGCTTAAAATGAGGAACGTTTCACTATCAACTGGTTATAGTAATTTTGGCTCCTTGTTAACACATTAGGTAACTTTCGTCTCATTTCTATGTTGACTATTTAACCTTCTCTTAAACGCAGGTGCTTAGTATATCAACTGTATTGTAGTTTCACGCGTTTATAACCTTTAACTTTCATTACTTTTACTTTTACTTTCATGTGGCAACACATATATCTGTATTGCATTTAAATGTTTTGTTCCCCCAGATTACCGGCTACCAATCAACGACTGCAGACACGGTAAACCCATACTGAACCGTCAGAGAGATGTGATGGTGTGCGACAGGGACTCGGACTGTCCGACACAGGCTACATGCAACACGGACACGATGGACACGTCTGCAACCTGCTGCTGGACACCCGCTAACGGTAAACTCACTTTCTAGCTCGTTTTTTTCCCTCCCGTTCCAACCTGTGCTCCACGGCCTGTATTACTAAAGGCTGTGATGTAGCCTATACTATGCATATAAAAGAAGTCTTGATGCTAATCGATGAACAGAATATAGATAAAATATGGAGGGGGCGAGTTCCGTTTAACAAGCTCTAGACAGAGTTGCAGTTGTCTTGTAAGTTAAAAAAAGAGCCACAAAACCCAGTATCACCATAATTCTGACGCGTGCTAAACGATCACTTTTAGTGATAATATGCTTAACTTCTACAGACATCTGAACAGAGAGTTAAAGTTTGTTTTGTTTAACGACACCACTAGAGCACATTGGTTTGTTAATCGTCGGCTATTGGATATCAAACATTTGGTAATTTTGACATATAGTCACCCGCAACATTTTTCCATTAGTAGCAAAGGATCTTTTATATGCACCACCCCACAGACAGGATAGCACATACCACGGCCTTTGATATGCCAGTCATGGTGCACTGGCTGGAACGAGAATTAGCCCAATAGGCCCACAGACGGGGATCGATCCCAAACCGACCGCGTATCAAGCAAACGTTTTATCACTGGACTACGTCCCGACCCTTCTGACATATAGTCTTGGATAGTAAACGCTACATGTTTACATTAGTAGCAAGGCATCTTTTATAGCCACCATCCTCCAGACAAGATAGTGCGTACCACAGCCTTTGATATACCAGTTTTGCACTGGGTGGAACGAGACCCATGACATTGAGTTCAAGTTAGCATACAAGGAAGGACATTTTTATTTAACGACGCACTCAGCACATTGTATTTACGGTTACATGACGTCAGACATATGGTTAAGTACCACACAGATATTAAGAGAGGAAACCCGCTGTCGCCACTTCATGGGCTACTCTTTTCGATTAGCAGCAAGGGATCTTTTATATGCACCATCCCACAGACATGATAGTACATACTACGACCGTTGATATACCAGTCGTGGTGCATTGGCTGGAGCGAGAAATAGCCCAATGGGCCCCACCGATCGCGCATCGAGCGAGCGCTGTACCACTGGGCTACATCCCCCCCCAAGTTAGCATACATGTACACATGTATAATATTATGGAATCTATTCGTTCTGTTTACATAGAAATTGACTTGAGGATGTCGCATTACTGATTACTGATACATGTATATGTATACCATACAGAACTCGAATACACGGAATCTGACCATCAATCTTGTTAGATTATATACTGTATGTCGCTCCATCGATCATTGCTAAAACATGGCCCGAATTTACGAAGCCCGTTTCTCTTAAACACAGGTGTTCATGCGTAGAAAATGTATGTAGTTTAATCCGTGTAATTAGCCAAACATAGGGGCCTAGATTACATAAATTCGGCCCATTGATGTTTTATTATATTAGGAAACTATTTGTTTTTCAGCTAGAAGAACGAACACTGGTACGAAAACCAACACCGACCCATGTTCAAAGCGAGTAAGTATACTAATTATGTGGCTTTTGTGTTTTAATTGTGCAAACTGAATAAAATAAAACAACAATAATGATAATAATAACTCTTTAAAAAAAAAAAGACTGAGCTACACAAGAATATACTGCTAACCTGCTTTAAATGCTCATGAAATATAAATATATTAATACATGTATATTCATATGTTTTTAATTATATATATTATTAGTCTACGTGCCAACCCTACCGATTTATGATTACGAACACACACACATAGTGACATGCTAAGTTGATTATCAAGTTCTAAATATTTATTAAAGTAAAGTTTGTTTTATTTAACGACGCCACTAAAGCACATTGATTTTTTTTTTTATCTTATCATCGGCTATTGGACGTCATTCTGACACTGTTTTTTTTTGTTAGAGGAAACCCGCTGTCGCCACATAGGCTACTCTTTTACGACAGACAGCAAGGAATCTTTTATTTGCGCTTCCCATAGGCAGGATAGCACAAACCATGGCCTTTGTTGAACCAGTTATGGATCACTGGTCGGTGCAAGTGGTTTACCCATTGAGCCTTGCGGAGCACTCACTCAGGGTTTGGAGTCGGTATCTGGATTAAAAATCCTATGCCTCGACTGGGATCCTAACCCAGTACCTACCAGCCTGTAGACCGATGGCCTAACCACGACGCCAGTAAAATATTTATTAAAGACCACTCTTGCATTCTAAACTGAATGTACAACTCTTCCCACTCTACGCGGGTTTGCTGTGTATTGTCTGTCGATTTTGCCATACAAAACATTAAAGTGTTGGCAGTGCCACGTATGTTCCCCCGCCCACTACGGCGCTACCGACCTCGTTCGGACTGCTGGTGCTCTCTTGCACTTGCCAGCGCGGGCGGTCTTTGAAAGATTTTTTCTGTCCTAGACGGAAGAGCCGGCCAAGGCCGACACCGGCGCCCATGACAGGCGTGCGCTACAACAGCTTGTTCTGAATGTGCATGTTAAACCCTATGACCTGACCTGACCACGTATGTAGTTATTTGTACCGGTTAATTATGTTTTGTATGGATATTTAAGAAATTCCGGATCGTTTTTGCCCTTGGTAGACACTGTCAAGGGAAGGGCGAGACGTAGCCCAGTGGTAAAGCGGTCACTTGATTCACGGTCGGTTTGCGATCGATCCCCGTCGGCGGGCCCATTGGTGCCAGTGCACCACGACTGGTATATAAATGCCGTGGTTTGTGCTATCCTGTCTGTGGGAAGTACATATAAAAGGTCCCTTGCTGCATTATAAAAAATGTAGCGGGTTTCCTCTGTTGACTACGAGTCAGAATTACTAAATGTTTGACATCCAATAGCCGATGATTAATTAATCAATGTGCTCCAGTGGTGTCGTTAAACAAAACAAACTCTGTCAAGGGGTGCATTGCATAAACGTTCTTAGTCTAAGTACATCCGACCAGCCTCGGTGGCGTCGTGGCAGGCCATCGGTCTACAGGCTGGTAGGTACTGGGTTCGGATCCCAGTCGAGGCATGGAATTTGTAATCCAGATACCGACTCCAAACCCTGAGTGAGTGCTCCGCAAGGCTCAATGGGTAGGTGTAAACCACTTGCACCGACCAGTGATCCATAACTGGTTCAACAAAGGCCATGGTTTGTGCTATCCTGCCTGTGGGAAGCGCAAATAAAAGATCCCTTGCTGCCTGTCGTAAAAGAGTAGCCTATGTGGCGACAGCGGGTTTCCTCTAAAACAATCTGTGTGGTCCTTAACCATATGTCTGACGCCATATAACCGTTAAATAAAACACTTCTTTCTTTCTTTCTTTCTAAGTACACCCGTTTGAGACTTCTCCTATTTTTAGATACTATACATGCCAAATGCTTTTATTGTTTACAGTGTAAAATAATCTATATTTGTTGGTGTTTTTTCCCCCAGAACTGTCCAAGTGGTCAAGTTTGTAGACTGCAGCAAGTGTTTTGTATTACCACTCCGTGTACGCCCCTGCCGATGTGTATTGGTGAGTAGTCTCCCTTTGCACATACCGCACGTGTACATATTATATCAATGCCTCGATGTTCCCAAATCGAAAATCAAATTAATAACGATATGTATCTGTCTTCCATTTGCTGTTATCTTCCGTCGCTTTTCTCAGCGCGAGAGAGATACAGAGGCGGATCTATTGGGGGGGGGGGGGGGGGGGGGCGGGCCCACCCCCCAAATTATGCGAGTTATAATTTTATTATATATTAATTTTCATTTTTTTACGATCCCCCTCGAAACCTCCCCCAACGTTCCCTTGACATTCCACCTCATGTCACTACTCCCCCCCCCCCCCCCCAATGGATTTTCTGGATCTGCCACTGGAGATAGAACAAAGAAAGTGTACGAATGTTGAGAACGAGTCTCTCTCTCTCTCTCTCTGTCTCTCTCTCTCTCTCTCTCTCTCTCTCTCTCTCTCTCTCTCTCTCTCTCTCTCTCTCTCTCTCTCTGTGTGTGTGTGTGTGTGTGTGTGTGTGTGTGTGTGTGTGTTTATGCACGCGCGTGTGCGCTAACTGTATCTTTTATTGGCGTGGGTATCATACTCGCCCGTATAATGAAATGAAAATGTAATAGATAGTAGATATAACAGACTGCGTTCCGATCTTGATTTACACAATTTACATTTCTATATATTCAGACAGTAACAGCGTCCTAACGTCGTCCACGTCATGCCCTGTTGGAGAACCAGTGTTAGACATCAGACGACAACAACCAATATCATGTAGCACCGATGGCGACTGTCCAGACACTACCAGCTGCTACAGCGGTGTCTGTTGTTTGAAAACAGGTGAGGGATCATTCTTTGTGCGTCTAGATTTTATTACATACCTATTCAATCTTACTATAGTGATAAAGACATTTTAAAACCGTGTAATAAATTTATTTTGTATCGCACATATGTGCAATATGGACCGGAACTTTTAAATGGGGAATTCCCTTTTTCTTTTTACTGCAGTTAGCGCCTTTTATTTACTGACGTCATATATGATTTACAAATGACGTCACGTCTTGGTTGAAACATTACACAAGGCCGCAGAGTATGATTCTTTTAGCGTTAAGTAAATCCATGAAATGAGTTTTGATAATAGATTTAACAAAGTGTTGTTATGACGTTAAATTAGAAACCGTTTTTGTAAAACATAAAAGAAGGTATGTAATAAATACAGAACTTCACATACGTTGTTTTCGCTTCCTATTTATTGTACTCGTTTATTTCGCGAAAGAACATACCATTCGACCGCTACGCGGTATCGTGGTATATATTCTTGCGCAAAATAAACTCGTGTAATAAACAGGAAACGAAAACAACGTATGTGAAGTTCTGTATATATATTCGACCCATTGCTATGTATAAATGTATTTTACAGCATTTTAATGTTAAAATTAGATCTATTATTTAAACATTGAGTGAAAGAAATAAGGGACCAAACACGTAGTAACAGCAAATATTGACTGCAACCAAAACTCTCGTCCATAGTGTCCGAAAGTTTGCCACGTTACTGACATTCAACCCCATATTAGTGACATTCAACCCCATATTAGTGACATTCAACCCCATATCAGTGACATTCAACCATATATCAGTGACATTCAACCCCATATCAGTGTCGTTCAACCCCATATCAGTGTCATTCAACCCCATATCAGTGACATTCAATCCCATATCAGTGTCGTTCAGGCCTATATCAGTGACATTCAACCCCATATCAGTGTCGTTCAACCCCATATCAGTGTCATTCAACCCCATATCAATGACATTCAATCCCATATCAGTGTCGTTCAACCCTATATCAGTGTCATTCAACCCTATATAAGTGACATTCAGCCCCATATCAGTGACATTCAACCCTATGTAAGTGACATTCAGCCCCCATATCAGTGTCATTCAACCTCATATTAGTGACATTCAACCCCATATCAGTGACATTCAACCCTATGTAAGTGACATTCAGCCCCCATATCAGTGTCATTTAATCTCATATCAGTGTCATTCAATCCCATATCAGTGTCATTCAACCCCATATCAGTGTCATTCAACCCCATATCAGTGACATTCAACCCTATATCAGTGTTGTTCAACCCTATATCAGTGACATTCAACCCCATATCAGTGACATTCATCCCTATGTAAGTGACATTCAACCCCCATATCAGTGTCATTCAACCTCATATTAGTGACATTCAACCCCATATCAGTGTCATTGAACTCCATACCAGTGTTATTCAACCCCATATTAGTGACATTCAACCCTATATCAGTGACATTCAACCCCCATATCAGTGTCATTCAATCCCATATTAGTGACAGTCAACCCCATATCAGTGACATTCAACCCCATATTAGTGACATTCAAAATTCAGTCCTACATTATATCTTTGTATTTTACATAGACATAACGACGCCAGTAATAATGAAAATAAAATGTCATGTATTCCCTTATTTATTTCTGTCACTATAGATGTCACTTGCTGGGGTTTTATTTGAAATTAGATCTATTATTTAAAAACTGAGTGAAAGAAATAAGGGACCAAACACGTAGTAACAGCAAATATTGACTACAACCAAAACTCTCGTCCATAGTGTCAGGAAGCTTGCCACGTTACTGACATTCAACCCCATATTAGTGACATTCAACCCCATATTAGTGACATTCAACCCATATCAGTGACATTCAACTCCATATTAGTGACATTCAACCCCATATCAGTGTCATTCAACTCCATACCAGTGACATTCAACACCCATATTAGTGACATTCAACCCCCAATTTGTGACATTCAACACCATATCAGTGACATTCAATCCCCATATTAGTGATATTCAACCCCATATTAGTGACATTCAACACCATATTAGTGACATTCAACACCACATTAGTGACATTCAACCCCCAATTTGTGACATTCAACACCATATCAGTGATATTCAACCGCCGTATTAGTGACATTCAACACCATAGTAGTGACATTCAACCCCATATTAGTGACATTCAACCCCATATCAGTGTCATTCAACCCTATATTAGTGACATTCAACCCTATGTAAGTGACATTCAACCCCATATCAGTGTCGTTCAACCCTATATCAGTGTCATTCAACCCTATGTAAGTGACATTCAACCCCATATCAGTGTCGTTCAACCCTATATCAGTGTTATTCAACCCTATATCATTGAAATTGAACCCCATATCAGTGTCATTCAACCCCATATCAGTGTCGTTCAACCCTATATCAGTGACATTCAACCCTATGTAAGTGGCATTCAACCCCATATCAGTGGCATTCAACCCCATATTAGTGACATTCAACCTCCATATTAGTGACATTCAACCCCATATTAGTGACATTCAAAATTCAGTCCTACATTATATCTTTGTATTATACATAGACATAACGACGCCAGTAATAATGAAAATAAAATGTCATGTATTCCCTTATTTATTTCTGTCAGTATAGATGTCATTTGCTGGGGTTTTATTTTATAATAGTCGATTTTAACAAGAACAATTGCTTGTAGTAAAAAAAAGAATAGCATATGTGGTGATCATATTGTTTCTAACTTCACAACTAAGACCCGATATTTGTAGGAGTCAGTTTAGTCAGGACAGTTTTTCCGTGGATTAGGCCCTAAAGGACACCTGCTAATCAAAATCTCCCAGTTTGTTTAAATTCTAACTTTATTTAAACTCTTATCGTTTGCACATCTATCCGGTATATGACGATTCTGTAAACCCAATCACATGGATCTCCGCTGTCCTGCCAATAGCCATGTATACTACTCAAAAGAATTTAAGGGTCAAAAATTTATAACCAAATAAGTTTCAGAGTGTATTAGATTGATGATGTAAACTACACCAAAAATTTAATTTATTGTTCCATATTTACAAAACCCCACAAATAAACGTCACTGTATACAAGAAAGTCACATGACATGCTGTCAAAGTTGAAGGTTGTCAAACATGGTTTTTACACATTAGAACATTCGTTTAATAGTGTGTGAATCCACCCCTGGCGCGAATACACTCGACACATCGTTGCCTCATGCTGTTGATCAGACGTCTGAAGAACTCTTGGGGAATGGCCTGCCACTCTGCCATAAGAAGTTGACCCAGATCATGAAGGTTGGCCGGAGGGGCATGGTTATCCCGAACTCTCCTGCCTAATTCGTCCCAGGCGTGCTATATTGGGGCCAAGTCAGGCGAATATGCTGGCCAATCCATCCTGGCGATACCTTGTTGTCTGAGAAAGTCCGTTACCACCCTGGCGCGGTGGGGTCTGGCATTGTCATCCTGCAGAACTGCCCCGCCGCCAATTTGCTGAAGGCCTGGGAGAACCAACGGCCGGATAATCTCATTCAGATAGCGGATTCCATTCAGATTGCCATCCACCACATAGAGGGGTGTCCTGTGGTGGATAGAGATGCCGCCCCACACCATGACGCTGCCACCACCGAACCGGTGACGTTGTCTAACGTTAACGTCAGCGAAGCGCTCCCCAGGACGTCTGTAGACACGAACCCGACCGTCGTTGAACTGGAGACTAAACCTGGACTCATCAGTGAACATCACTCGACCCCACTGAACACGTTGCCACCGCAGATGAAGTGTGCACCAGTGACGTCTGGCCGTTCTGTGACATGGTAGGAGTGGTGGTCGAACAGCCTGGCGACGGCAGCGTAGATTATTGGCTCTCAGACGATTGCGTATGGTTTGATCAGACACTCGAGTTCCAGTCGCAGTACGCAGATTGTCACGTAATCGGCGTGCAGTGGTTGTGCGTTGACGTAGAGCCATATTGGTGATGTAACGGTCCTCTCTATTTGTAGTGCTTCGGGGTCTTCCCGAACGTGGACGATTTCGAACAGAATTCGTTGCTTGGTACCGTTGCCACAGTCGGCCAACGACACTCTGACTGACACCAAGTCTCAGAGCAACATTTCTTTGCGTATTGCCATCCTGAAGCCAAGCAATAGCCCTTCCTCGATCTTCGATAGTCAGTTGATGTCGTACCATTGTCGAATTTGGAGTGTGCACTGTACACGAATGCAAGCTCCAATTATACGGAAATTCAGCATTGGGAACATAGAATACACATGCAAAGCGTGCAAATGAAGCGCTTTGTGAAAAAGCAAGTTATTGGCACTTAGCAGACCTTTCGCTTTCTCCCTAATTTACGTGCAAATGTAAGCATGTTTTCGCCATTAGAACTAGTCGACAGTGTCAATGACAGTGGATTTTAATTCATTTATGGGTTGCTTAGACTCACTTTCGTCAAAATGGAACAATACCATGCGTGACATTATGGTTTAGCTAATATAATTGACATTCAGAAAATAATGTGGAAAATATCGTCTGACCCTTAAATTCTTTTGAGTAGTATACAAGAAGTACCATATGCCTTGACTGAAGATCAAACGATGCATTCTATTGTGTCTAAGCAAACATTTCTTTCGGGGTATATGGGTAATCTTAAAGTCTTAGGGCCAAATGTTTGGAGCCTGATTTTCTGAAACGCAGGTGTTAAAGCATTATAAATATATGTAGTTACACGCGTGGAAGATGTAAACAGACTTTGTAAATTCGGCCATTGGTGTTTGTCGATAGCATATATTGAATGTTTTTTACTTGTATTTATTTTAGACGTACAGTCAGTCTCAGTCATCATTAAGTCAGGTAAATGTCCTCCAGTCGGTCAAGGACAAGCAGGCATCTGCGTAGAACAATGTTCCAACGACGGTGCCTGTCTTGGAAACATGAAATGTTGCAGCAATGGATGTGGTCACACGTGTATGGCACCATTCTCGCCGCCAGTCATAAAGGCTGACATAAAGCCTGTCTCGAAACCAGGAACCTGTCCTCCAGTTAACCAAGGTCAGTTTGGCATCTGCACAAATGAGTGTTCTGGTGACGGTGCCTGTACTGGAAACATGAAATGTTGCAGCAATGGATGTGGCCACACGTGTATGGCACCATTGTCACCTCCAGTCATAAAGCCTGACATAAAGCCTGTCTCCAAGCCAGGGACCTGTCCTCCGGTCAGTCAAGGTCAGTTTGGGGCATGCGTAGAACAATGTTCCAACGACGGTGCCTGTACTGGAAACTTGAAATGCTGCAGCAATGGATGTGGTCACACGTGTACAGCACCATTCTCTAATCCAGTCTCAAAGCCTGACATAAAGCCTGTCTCCAAGGTAGGAACCTGTCCTCCAGTCAACCAAGGTCAGTTTGGGATCTGTGTACAACAGTGTTCCGTTGATAGCGCCTGCACTGGAAACATGAAATGCTGCAGCAATGGCTGCGGTAACGTGTGCATGGCACCATACACGAAGCCTGTCACGAAACCAGGGACCTGCCCTCCAGTAAGCCAGGGTCAGTTTGGGATCTGTGTAAATCAGTGTTCTAACGATGGTGCCTGCACTGGAAACATGAAATGCTGCAGCAATGGATGCGGTAACGTGTGCACGGCCCCGCACACTGCCACGTCGCAACGGCCTGGCTCCTGTCCAGCAGACTTCTACTGGCCGAGAAGCTTCTGTGGCTGGCTGGCACCTTTCTGCCAACAAGACTCCGACTGTGGAAATGGGATGAAGTGTTGCAGTACCAACACCTGTGGGAGGAAGGCATGTCTGGTAGCAAGACGCACCGTTCTGTGTGATGCCTTTTCAAGATATTTAGGATTATGTTAATTAATTACTGCTTTCAGACTATAATTGTTTATTCACGTTTTTGCCACTAAAATATAACATGCATAAATTATTAATGTTATTGTTTGTATGTTATTTTCAGTTGTATTTGTTTTACAAATATATAGAGCCGATGATAAAGGTATTGGTGTTCTTTAAATTCGCATACAAATTATGTGGATTCCATACATATTGTGTATCGACACGCTTGTACCATTACGCCTGCGTAACCGACCACTATAGGAGCGACTGGTTCGCAATATACGGGTAGTATATGCGATATTATGACACTAAAGAATATTGTCTTTTTGGGGGATGTCTGCATCCATATGTAAGAAAAACCCATAATAGTGACATTTTTCAAACTTATAAATGTGATAACTCATAGCAATTTTATGCAGTTTTATAGCAATAAGATTTTTTAAAAATCAGTTGTGCATCGGTACAGTCAAACCAATATCCATAGCAGAAAATTGCTTTATACGGGTTCAGTGTTTACTAACTTAAAATGCAGCAACCTCTTTGAAAGGAGGTGCTGGGAGGTCGTTGTCACGACCGTAGACAGAACATTTTTTAAATTCACACGGGGTGGCCCTCCACGCGTATCTCACTCCGAAGACGTGCTGATGGCAAGCCGATGTGGTCAGCGTCACAGACGTCGTGTCATGTTTGGTGACTGGTGCTGCCACCCAGGGGTCGTGGTCTCCGCATGGGATGGATTGGGCAGAGCAACAAACCTGCAAAACAAAGTGAAGACGAAACACACATTAACCGTGAATGGTTTGACTTTAATATACTAGAATAAAGTGAAAACTAAACACATAAAAGAAAGTGGTTTGACTTCAAACATTGTGATGACCCCCCCCCCCAAAAAAAAAAAACAAACAACAAAAACAAAAACAAAAACAAACAAAAACAACAACAACAACCCAACAAACAAAAACAAAAAGAACCGATGCACTTAAGAGGTTTGGTTTTAAAAAAAAGTAATACCCCCCCCCCCCCCCCCCACCGCCAAATTTATATATATATATATATATACAAATCAAATGCACTTAAGTCGTTTAACAAAATACATGAACATTATAGTTAATTGATTTACACCAAAGTCAAGACAAACAAATAATATGAACATTCTGAACTGCACAACTTCATAATACACTCACTTCGAAACCGGTGTTGTTTCGAACATCTATTGGAATATTGCCGTTGTCGTATTCGATGTGGAGGGTGTGGTGGACCTTGTGCGCAGTAAACGCTGTAGGGAATGGTCCCTGGGAGTCGATGCCTTTTATTCCATAAGCCACAGATAAACCACTCAGAACCAGTCTACGGGCGACATCTTGTTTGTCTCGGGGATGGATCCTATACAAAACAACACAACTCCCTGCACTAATTGTATATTAGATAGATCGGTCTACGTAACACACTAATTAAGTAATTAATTTGGGTTAATATTGTTGTTCAGAGTTAAATAAAGAGCTAATTGTTGTGTTTTTTGTTTTGTTTTGTTTGTTTGTTGATTGTTTTGGTCAGATGCAGATTCTATGCAGGGTATCAAGTCACTTCTTTAATAATTCGTCGTTCAGTATTCTTTATGTACCTTTATCGGTTTTCTTCAGTGAGCTTACACGTTCGTAGTCATTGACTGTTCATTATTTATAACCTGTATTGTTTTTGTATTTTTATGTTACTATACGTGTTGTGTAATACTTTATGAAATAAACTTGTATTTAATATATCATACACAGTGTTTGGCTCGTAAAACACACATACATAACTGTATTAGTGAAATGTTTTTAAACTTCTTACGTTCTATAAAGGGCATGCGGATCAGGAAGGTCCATTCAAACGGACATGAAAGTGTTTGTATTTAATATGTCATACACGGTATTTGACTCGTAAAATACACATACGTATCGGTACCTGTACTATTGAATTATTATTTAAAACAAACAAAAAAACTGCTTACGTTCCATACGGGGCGTGTGGATCGGGAAGGTCCATGGCAACCGACATGAAAGTGTTTGGCATTATTTTGTTTGGAACAAACCCATACTTGGCTGTCTGCGCCCACCGTAAGGCGGGAAACGCGCCAAAGTTGGCAAGATTGTCACTGTTGGCAGCAAGCTGAAATAAACGTCAATCCAAAACAATGACACATTAAAATATGTTTACAAAAGCTCATTATATCTCAACGCTGCCCTCACTGGAAAATCCGTTGTTTAATCGACGAATATATATAAAGGATCTGTTTTACTGATGGAGATGTAATATGTTAGTCCCGGCATAGATAGTGTAGTTGTTAAGCCATCGGATTTAATTAAGGCTGTTGGGTACTAAGTTCGCATTCCCTGCGCGTGCTGTAACCGCACCGTGGTGCAGGGGTGTAACATTCTCTTTGAGAATGGCCAATACAGCACAAATTGAAGTTTAGAGTAAAAGTCAGTATCTTATCTGTGATATTTGTATTTGTATTTTTGCACAGTTCTTTACACTGTTTTTATTTATATCTTGAATTTTTCTGTTGATGTTGATCATCACCTTGTTTGTTTCCATTACCATAGTTTGACACCCAATAGCCGATGTATTTTTCGTGCTGGGGTGTCGTTAAACATTAATTCATTCTAAGTTCGCATTCTGTTACCGGCTCCCACCCACAACAAGGTTTACGCATTTCTCTCTATAAGTAACCACTAGCAACTAACGTATTGCCTTGGTCAGGTAGATGATGAGTGTATATTCTTAACTGGATATAAGTACGAAGATAACCAAACTTAATATGAATAAAGTGAATGAATAAAGTGAATGAATAAAATTGTTGGTGAGCAAAAAAATAAACTTAACAGGAATGACTATAATGGTGGGCTGGGTGTTTCTGGGTAATATTACCTATGTACATATCAAGTTAAGTTAGGTTCATTTGTTACAAATTGCGCCCTCACCTAAAAACAAAACAAAACCCCTTGCACCCGCTTTTGACATATTTTTTTCGTTTGTTATTTAATACTGGTGTAAATCTATGAAAGCTGAACGCTTAAGATGCATGTCCTGCTACTATTCAAGAATATGGCCATGATGACAGAATTAGCAAAAGTGAGAAGTAACCAGTTTTGTCAGCTCATTGTCATTTCTTACCTGTACGAAGCCAAACGGGAAGTCGGCTCTCGTTTCTCCAAGTGATGCTTCGTTGAACCGTTTCCTCCAGTCGTTTATCATTTCGGGGAATTTGCAGGCATATCGGTTTGCTTCAGCCTCGACATGAGCATTAGATTCTCCTAGTGATGAGCGTAATTGCATATACATAATTATATTTTTAAAAATAAATAAAGGTAAATACAGGTTAATTTGAAATTTTTATTAATTATAATTAAATAATAATAACAACAACAAGAAAACTACTATAAACATAATAATAACAATAAATGTAAATACAATGTATAATAATGACAATATTTGTAATGCTATTGAATTTTTGTTATTAAAATATTGACGTAAACGATAATTGGAGTTGATAGAGGACCAACCAACAGAAAGCGTTACCAATTCGTTTGTTTTGTTGTTGTTGTTGGTGGGGTTTTTTGTGTTTTTTGTGTGTTTTTTTTGTGTTTTTTTTGGGGGTGTGTGTTTTTTTTGTGTTGTTTTTTTTGTGTTTTTTTTTTGGGGGGGGGATTATGTTGAAGATGGTTTCCATAATCAATAATTAGTCCTGGAAAACTTCTAAAGATTTGTGGTTGATTTTAAGAGATAGAGGAATAAAAGAAATGTCAATATATACGTTCTAGGTTCGTGGATTACATCAACAAATCAAATTTGAACTTACCCTGATACCAAATGGCACCGTATATCGTCATCGGTAGCAAAGGGCTAACCATAGCATTCCATAACACGGTATGCACAAACGGACCCCTGTAATCAGACATAGAATTATTCACATTTGCAGGTTTACATGTATTTGAAACAAACTGCTTAATAAAAATGCTAATATGTTAGTTATTTCAATATAATTTTATTGGAATATTTGTATATTTTTTTCTAAGCTTCAGTTTGTAATGTAACCTTAATACCAAATGCATCATCATTGATAGAAGAGTGCTAAAATCACGTTCCACAAAATGCCATACATAAAAAGGCTTTTGAAATATGGTAAATTGTGCTTTCAGTTGAGGTTTTCAGACATATTTGTTTAATAAATTTAATTTTACACATTTGCATGTACATGTATTTCAAACGAAACTGTATAATATATCTGCTGAGATAATTAGTTATTTCAATATATATATATATATATATATTGTAGTCTATTGGTATATTTGTGAAGTTGATCTAAACTCCAAAAGTTTTTTGTGTGTTGTTTAACGACATCACTAGAGCACGTTGGTTTATTAATCATCAGCTATTGAATGTCAAACATTTGGCAATTTTTGACATATAGTCTTAGAGAAGATACCTGCTACATTCGTCCATTAATAGTAAGGGGTCTTTTATATGCACCATCCCACAGACAGGATAGCACATACCACAATCTTTAATATACCAGTCATGGTGGATTGACCAGAAGAAGAAATAATGGGGATTTTAACTTCAGTTTAAATTGTACCAAAACTGTCTTCTAATTTAGAACTAATACCTTTTGTGAATATGAGAACATGCGTTGAGTGCTTCCGGTGACGACCACGCCTCGATGGGAGTGCCACCCCAGTCTGTGTCGACGAGACCGATCGGGTAGTTCAGGTGGGGGTACAGGTACTCGGCATATAGCATGCAGACGGCGGAGAAATTTGGCAAAGATCCTTTAAAAATAACAAGATTAATTAGCGAACTAGCAACGGCAAAAACGTAGAAACAGTTGAAGAATAAGACGTAAAAGAGATAAGAAACAGGAAACAAACAAGTAAACGAAAGAAGAAGATGTAACTTAAACTCACAAAGACCCGCTTAAGGTTGTACTAAACCTTTTGATAGAGAAGTGAACACCACAAGTCCTGTGATTGGTGATAAATGTGTTTTGGTTGTAAAAAGAAATAGTTTCATCTGAGCAAAAAAAAATGTATACAATTTTATTTCATCTAGTACCACCGTGTTAAGTAGCCTTGTGCTTGAAACATGTATGGGGTACTTGTAAAAAAAGTACTCGAATTTTGTGCGGAACTAGTGTATTTATAGACGCTACCCATTATCTCAGAAATGAGCAGCTTGACCCCCCATTTTTTCTGATTCACTTTAAGGGTGAGGTGTGGTAATATTTATATCCGTGGCGTTTATGTCGACTGATACGCTGCAGGTAGGAGTTTTAGCCAGATATGTTACTATTGTCTATGGAATTTGATTTGGTAGTATACACCCTTAAATGGACTTTAGGGACTATTCTTTATACATTTTTGTCTAAAATAATTTCGTACATACGAATTTATTATTTTGTCCAAACCAAATTGAAAATAATTCGGCTAAAGGTCATTTTAAATGTAGGCCTATTTGTCCGTGTAGTGTTTTATATTTAAAATATGTTCGTGTTTACGTACGTTTTGTTGGCAGTGACCACTGGATGGCGATGCTACTTAGGTCCTGATAAGGCGTGGGCGACTGAGATTTCTTAGCCTTGAAAATTCTAATGTTTTTAAACGATGATGCAGTGGCCATTTCTGCACTGGCATTGAAAATCTGAAGATTAAATATATAATAAAGTAGCATGTTTATGAAATTATTGGAATATCATCTGTACTGTAAAACAAGGTTAATTCATCATGAAACATAATATTCCTAACAACTGTTCAATACATTTATCATTATTCTGGGCTTTTTGAAACTTATAATGTCATAATAAATAACCTAATAAATAACCTGACAGATATACTGGCTAACAAAACCGAGAATCTTTAACTGTGGTGACAGTTGATTTTAAAATGCAGCAGAAACATTTTATTTATTCGAAAGTATTCACTTATTTATCGTTATCTTCAAATTATATATTTGCTTGGCTATAAAACCGAAAACCGGCCTCGGTGGCATAGTGGTTAGGCCATCGGTCTACAGGCTGGTAGGTACTGGGTTCGGATCCCAGTCGAGGCATGGGATTTTTAATCCAGACACCGACTCCAAACCCTGAGTGAGTGCTCCGCAAGGCTCAGTGGGTAGGTGTAAACCACTTGCACCGACCAGCGATCCATAACTGGTTCAACAAAGGTCATGGTTTATGCTGTCCTGCCTGTGGGAAGCGCAAATAAAATATCCCTTGCTGCTAATCGGAAAGAGTAGCCCATGTAGTGGCGACAGCGGGTTTCCTCTCAAAATATGTGTGGTCCTTAACCATATGTCTGACGCCATATAACCGTAAATAAAATATGTTGAGTGCGTCGTTAAATAAAACATTTCTTTCTTTCTTTCTTTCTTTATAAAACCGTAAATGGAGTTTTATCTTTCTCGACACAGATGGAAAGGTTTTACTTGGGGTTTTTCCCCTAAAAATTTACTATTTTAAATTAAAGAGAAAAATATGTAAAACATAATTGTTGCTTGATATCAGTCTTACATTATACATAGAAAATTCCATGTTACTTTGTCCAGAGCAGACCCAGACATCACCAAACAGCACATCATGCAGAGTTGCTTCCCCTTCACTAGATTTAGCCAACACCGTAAACGGACCATGTGCAGTAATGGCCGGAAGTTTGACCTTCCATATTCCCCCTGACTTGGAGGGGTGTTTGGTGACGTGAGTTGTGACGTGTCCGTGCCCATGGATTGTTACGGTGACCCTCTCGCCTACCGTGTCAGCAGTTCCCCAAATGATGGCCTTCTGGGGGCCACGCTGCAAAACCATGTGGTCGGCATAGTAGGAAGCAAACTTAAGCACTGCAAAAGAAGCTGGAAAGACGAAACAATACATATCATTTGGTATTTTTAAAAAGCCCACTTTCATGTTTTATTATTTGATAAATATTTGCAAAACTGTCTGTCTGTCTATATATCCATCCATCCATCTATATATCTATTTTTCTGTCTATCTGTCTATCTATCTATCTATCTATCTATCTATCTATCTGTATATCTACATACACGTCTGTTTCTCCATGTCTGTCTGTCTGTCTGTCAATCTGTCTGTCTGTCTATATATCTCCATTATCTATATATCTATCTATCTGTCTATCTATCTATCTATCCATCCATATCCTGTCCATCCATCTGTCCATTCTCCGTCTGTCCATCTATCTATATCTATATATATTATATATATATATATATCCATCTGTATGTCTGTCTGTCCATCCATCTGTCTGTCTGTCTATCTATCTATCTATCTATCTATCTATCTATTTATCTGTCTATCTATTTATCCGTCTGCCCATCTATGTATGTATCTCTTTTATCATCTCTCTCTCTCTCTCTCTCTCTCTCTCTCTCTCTCCTCTCTCTCTCTCTCTCTCTCTCTCTCTCTCTCTCTCTCTCTCTCTCTCTCTCTCTCTCTCTCCCTCTCTCTCTCTCTCTCTCTCTCTCTCGCTGTGTGTGTGTGTGTGTGTGTGTGTGTTTAGTAACTACAATCACGCACACAAGAATCGTATGCATTTAGCATGACTACAAAATTAATTTACAACATTCTTCCTATCATAACAAAATACGACCCCAGTATATTATTATCACCAGAATTATCAAAGCAATGTGTATAAAATCCTCTGGTCTTTGTTTTATACAGACATGCAACTTTGGATATGCTGGCAGTTTTGTTTTTTTACTACCGAATCTTATGAAACAGTAAGTCGATGGTATCAATTTTATGAGAAGCAACAGTTGGTTATAAGAACGACACACATAATTTGACACTACATATGTACTGGCTTCAGTTCACAGTATATGCTAAACATGATTTTAGTTGAGATAAATATTACTGCAAATATAACTGAAAAGTAAAACAATTTACCAGAAACTTGACACAAGAGTAAAAATAAGACCGACATCAGTCACTTATACGCCTTTGTTAAAAACCGACTTGTCGTTTAGGTGATTGGTTAAGAGTAAGTCCAGATAATGAGCCGATTCTTTTGTCCCAGTTATATAAACTAATCTGACCTGGTTAATTCGACAATATCTGATAAAAACCTTTAGCGAGTAACAAAAGAACCCTTAAGCCATTAAACGTGTGTGTAGTACAACTGACTATATTACTAACAAAGTTAAATTGTTAGAACATTAATCTAATGATGCATATATATATAAAATTTATTTTACATATCGGAAGAAATCGTTATACTAAGAGAAATGGTGTGTTACATATACCAACTTTGGATTTGACTCAGGTTAAAATGTGGAGTTTGGTATTTTTAATGGCATGCACATTGACTGGAAGTGTTCTGGTATTAAAGTGAAGAACCCTAACTGTATAAACCATTCTATACTTTAAAGCTATTATTAGAAAACGTCCCGGCCGTAAAATACCAAGCTATCTTATTTTCTATTTGTCAGTGACATCATCTTTTAATACTAGTCATAAACCATCCTTACATCTGGATTATTTCTTATCAGATTTCTACGCAGCGTTCGTCATTGATTATAATTATCCGTAGTATTTGGGGTCAAACAGTCGTTATTTGAAGAGGTGTCGTGTGATTAAAACTAGATGCCTAATTAATTACTTAAGACAACACATCACCATTTGTCGTGTCGTTACTTGGAGTCCGGTTTAGGAAATAGTTCCTCATAAAAAAAATACTACAAAATTCTGATATGCTTTTTGAAATCTTTTTTTGCTGATTACACGTAGGTTGACCTCTGTAGTATTTAAATAACCCATTGGTTTGAAGTAACGTGTTATATATAGTACTAACTGATAACAACTTTGCAAGTGGTACAGTGCCACTTGTATAACAGCAACACGAGGCGGTGGTCAGGCATAGGGACCATTAATTGACATAGAAATTATATTGAACTGCATGGAGTAATTAATGGTGGTGTGTAACCTTAAGCTCTTGCAAATTTGAGATCTCTCAGTGCAGTGCAAAAAGAAATGCAATGAGGATGCGGGTATGCTTAAAAGAGATTTGTGAAGGAGTGCATTTTATTCTGTTGTACTGAGTTGAAACTTTACTAAACTATCTGTTTGTGTATCTAAGTGTTCTCTGATCTGCCCGACTGCTTGATGGAAACAAAGGCACACGACCCTCTAAAATAATGAACAGTTCTTCTAACTGAAACGTTCTGTTCCTCGCTTAGACTATTCATTTCTGTACTGCAAGTGTGTTCGTAGTTTGTCCTGAGGTCGTAAGAAGTCCTGCACAGTGTCAAGAAGTGACTGTTTAGGACGGGTCAGACTATTGTTAATACTGGGTTCTGAGTGTTGTTATTGTTTTAAATATAACCATTTACTCATATCCAGATCAGAGCCCGTACGTATAAAACTTTTAGTGTTCAGACTGAATTTCAAATGACGTCACGCGCATACATTTTGTGTGGCGTTGTCATAATATTAGTGGCTCAGAGTCTCGAATCTAGACTCTAAAGGGTTTATAGGCACCAGGCCTGATATTACAATATTTGAGTTGTGGAGTATGGGACAAATTTGCAGCTTATTATACATTCAGAAATGTTGCTTGATGACAAAAACATTTTGAGACAGAAATATTATGCGATGTTTAAAGTTGTTAAGTCCATTTAAGACGTAAATACTGATAGACATAGACTACATCTGAGATAATCTTGTGGTATTTCACAGTTAGTTTCACCACTAAGGAAGAATACTGATACCTTTGAAAAACATGAGTTTACCACAGTCTAATGCAGTTTCGGTTCTGAATGCTAGCATTTAACGTTCCATGGTTTCATCGTTCGAATGATGGTGTGGCAGAATTGCCTTGTGCGTCTGTTTTGGCAGGTTTTGGACTTGAGGATATAAAATATTATTTTCATATATTGTGGGTAATGCATTCAGTTTACTATATGTTGAAGATTATTTTAAATTATTAAATATTATTCTATGCATGGGTGTGGGGTGGGTGTTGCTATCCTACACGATAATAGTATGTTCATATATGGTATGTGTTGTATTCACATATATTGTGAAGATCATTTTATATTATCAGGGCCGGATTTAGGCCGGGGGGGGGGGGGGGGGCAGGTGCAGGGGCCCGGGGCATTTCAGGTTCGTTGGCCCTTCAACATGGAAAAATTAACTAATTTTATATATATATATATATATATATATATATATATATATATATATATATATATATATATATATATATTATTTTTTTTTATAAAGGAAGTCCTTAGTCTGGGGGGAGGGCCTCTGGCGGGGGGGGGGGGGCTCTCTGGGGGGGGGGGGGGCGAGGCAATTGCCCCTTTTGCCCCCTTATAATCCGGCACTACATTTTATTAAACATTATTCTGTGTTATTTTATGAGTATCTATAATATACACTTTCCCACATAAAGATGGTACACATCACGGCCTTTATTGTACCAATCGTTGGACCGGCAAAACGGCCGAGTCGACTAAAGGCGATCGATCCTGTACCCCTTCGTATCTCAGGCAATGGCTGTTTGTCTACGTTTTATTCAGTACATAAATGAAAACCCTTCCTGGATCATTATGCGATTTTATTGGCAATAAATGGTGGAGCGGGAAGCGTAGTGTCAAGTCCATAAACTGAACACATTTTGAATTCACAAGGGCTCGTTCTCCATTCGTATCTCAGTCCGACTATATAATCCTTTGCGCATGCGCTACTTGATATCGTCACGGTCATATCGTCATAATGTTCAATCGGCGCAGCATGCCACTTGTCTTTCTCTCCACAAGTATCCGTACTCTTGGCCCCACAACAAACCTACAGATAGAACAGTATATTATAATACGATTTCATTAATGGAAGAAAGAATGTTTTACAGAGCCGGTTTGAGGATCAGCGGGGCCTGTATCACAAATAACAGCGAATCCCCCTTCCCAGAATATATATTTTGCAGCCACCTCGAAGAGAGAGGAGGGTGGGGGGGGGGGGGGGGGGAATTACCTGGGGAATATAAATGTACACATCATCGCGGGGACCTTTGAAGCGCGGGGCCCGTAACACGTGCTACATGTGCTACTTGGATAAACCGGCTCTGATGTTTTATTTAACAACGCACTCGACGCATTTTAAATACGGTCATATGGGTAAGGACCGCACAGAACACTGGTGTAGAAAGCGGGGAAGGGGGATGGGGCAAAGCGGATGTGGAATGTGCCCCACACCTTTTGGCACCTTCCTATGCCCGTGCAGAGAACGAGAGAGAATACCCGCTTTTGCTACGTAATTGGTTACTCTTTCCGATTATCATCAAGGAATCTTTCATTTGCAGCATCCCCACAGACAGGGTAGTCCATATGACGAACTTTGTTACACCAGTAACTGTTATGGAACGAGAAATAGCCCAGTGGGCCTAGTAACGCGATCGCGTATCAGACAAACGATTTACCATTGGGCTACGTCCCGCGCCATCTCTTTAGGTTGGACTATATCAATTCAAATCCCATAGGCGACCATGTTAACGTTTGTGTTTAAAAACACTATATGCAATATATCAACCAAACTATGACCCATAAATATCAGTACTACAACCCCTACCTCAAAGTATTAACTGCAGAAAATGGTACCTTTCATGGCTCATTTTCGGTATAACCAGATGTTTTTACAACACCCATAGTTTCTCACAAAATTTTAGTACTTTTTTTTACATGTACGCCATACATGTTCCAAGCACAAGGCTACTTGACACAGTGGTACTAGATTAATTAAAATTGTATACATTTTTAGCCCAGATGAAACTTATTTTTTTTACAACCAACACACTCACATTTATAACCAATCACAAGACTTGTGGTGTTAACTTCTCTATCAAAAGTTCGGTGCACCTCGAACTTCGACCCAGCCGGAAATTAATTGGTATAGTGCTACCTTTAATGGTGACTCATAAATAATCAAGCTCCATTCTAGGGCTGTTAAATAAAACGGTCTCTCTTATACAAAACTTGATACAGTGGACCAACATAAATGTTCAGAGAGTTAATAAATAAATTTAAAAATGCTGTTGGATCACTAAATAAATAAATAAATTTTAAAATGCTTTTGGATTACTAAATAAATAAATAAATAAATAGAAGAAACGAATGAATGGTGAAGTGACTCTATAAAAGCGTACCTCAAACCCTTGTCTGTTCTTTATTTCAATGGGAGAATGATCGTAAATGATTTTTAAGTAGTTTTTTTCTTTCTGGTCCTCAAAGCTGCTCGGAAATGGTCCCTGAAACTGCACACTTTGAGAATATGCCACTGCACGTCCCGATAAAGCTAACCGATAGGCCACATCTTGCTTGTCCCGTGGATGGATTCTTAAACAAAAGGAAGGAACTGGCAAATTAAAAACAACAAACACGACTTGCTAGTTGTAGAAGTTCACCATCTAAATATGCATATTCGCGAAGATATACCATATTGTATGTTTATAGGATATGATATTGTAAGTTTCTACAATTCAGCACAATTAATTGCCGAAACAGCATAGTAAGGGATCCTCGCTTCTTGGTATATCCAACTTGATTAAGAAAACATTTTTTATTAAATAAATTGAATGATAAATAAGTGATGCACATATATCTATATAATATATATATATATATATATATATATATATATATATATATATATATATATATATATATATATATATATATATATATATATATCGTCACGTGAGAGCCAGAAGGACGTAAGTGCATAAAAATTCATTTTTAGAAAATCGAGATAATACAAGTAGAAGTACGTATTAATAAAATCACCGCTTAAACAAAATATTACGTGAAAAAAGTTATTTTACTTTTGTTAATAATAATAAGATAAATAAAATCAAACTACTTTGACTCGTGAAATCCTTGGTGTTTTTTTACCCACCCCTGATTTTGTGTGACTAAGTCTGGTGCAGGGTTTCTGCCAGAGGGTAAAAAGGTATGGTGCCATACCCAAATTTTTGTGCAGATTTTTTTTTAAAGTTAACTTTTTGACAAAATTAATTACTCTTATCATTACTGTATGATTTTCTTAATCCTAACCCTAAACGTAACCCATTTTCTTTCTGAGGGAGGACCCCCCCCCCCCCCCTCCCCTCCATACCCCTGCTGACTGTCGTTGCATTCAATTCCATAGACCATAACCAAACATTTCTTTCTGGCAGAAATACTGTGGTGGTAGTGCTCCATGTTCGTTGTTTGATGATGGTGCATCAGAATCAGACGACTTGTCCATACAAAACCTCTTTTTCTAGGCAAGTATTCGTTCCTGATGAGTCATCAGAAAAGCTGATGTAATGTTGTGTGCAGTGTTATTTCCGTGCTCTTTGAGCCACGGGAATCCTTTTGCAGATAGTTCTTGGTTCTTCTGCCTCAGGGTGTACTTCACTAGTTTCAAGAATACCTGGTTTATCAGCTAATGCAACAGACAAATCAGAATAGTTAAGCAAACTGAAGTTGGTATCCTTAATGAAGAAACTATGTTTAGCAGCTTATTGGTTTTGGATGCACCGGGTTCAAGTGAAGCTCATCCAAAGGATATAGGGTTTACATTTCCAATGAGGGTGTGTACTGAATATCAAATCCAGAAGTAGTTAACACTATACCATGTCCACCTGTTGAGTATGCAAGATTCTCTCCAGGTTATACTGAGTGAACAATAACCCCTACAGCTTTTGCTGTGCGTTGGGTGTACTCTCCGGGTTCTGTTGTGTGTTCAGTGCACACTCTTGGTTTTGTTGTGCATTTGGTGATCTCTCCGGGTTCTGTTGTGTGTCCAGTGATCTCTCCAGGTTATATTGTGTGTTCAGTGATCTCTCCAGGTTATGATGTGTGTTCACTAATCTCTCCAGGTTCTGCTGTGTGTCCAGTGGTCTCTCCAGGTTCTGTTGTGTGTTCGGTGATCTATCCAGGTTCTGTTGTGTGTTCAGTCATCTCTCCAGGTTCTATCGTGTTCAGTCATCTCTTCAGGTTCTACTGTGTTCAGAGATCTCTCCAGGTTATGTATGATGTGTGTTCAGTAATATCTCCAGACTATGTTACGTGCAGTGTTCTCTCCGTGTTTTATTGAGTGTTAACTGATCAATCCTCCGGTTTCTGTTGTCTGTGCTGGGTCTGTTGTGAGTGATATGTCATGTTCGAGTTCTGTTGTGTGTGTGTGCTACGTCATGATCATGGTATGTTGTATGTGTGTTCTGTCATGTTCTTCTTCAGGTTCTGTTGTGTGTACTATGTCACGTTCGGATTATGATGTGTGTGCCACGTCATGTTCAGGTTTTGTTGTGAGTTCTCTGTTATGTTCAGGTTCTGTTGTGAGAGCTATGTCATATTCAGGTTCTGTCGCAAGTGACTGGATAAGAGCCGTGGTATGTGCCGTCCTGTCTATGGGGAAGTGCATATAAAATATACCTTGCTGCATTAGGAAAAATGTAGCGGGTTTCCTCTGATGACTACGAGTCATAATTACCAAATGTTTGACATCCAATAGCCGATGATTAATTAATGTGCTCTAGTGGTCTCGTTAAACAAAACAAACAAATAAACTGTCGCAAGTGCTATGTCACGTTCAGGTCTTGTTGTCATTGATGTGCCAAGTTCTGTTGTGTATGCTATGTCATGTTCAGCTTCTGTTGTGCGTGCTATGTTGTGCTATGTTGTGCTAATGTTTAGGTGTGTGTGTGTGCGTGTGTGTGTATGTCTGTCTGTGTGTGTGTGTGTGTGTGTGTGTGTGTGTGTGTGTGTGTGTGTGTGTGTGTGTGTGTGTGTGTGTTGTGTCATGTTCACGTTCAACATTCTGTTGCAAATATTCGTTGACTGTAAAGTTAATCAAAATTCAAAGATCATGCTATCGTTTATGTTGAGTCCACATTCACTTTATTCGCCTTTTAACCTTACGTCTGATTACACTGTCTTCTGTTACTGGACTTTGTCCTGGATAACTTACAATTGCGTTTGTATGTGCAATATTGTTAATCCATAATACCTACATGTAGGGCAATCCTATAGATCTCCAAAGGCAGCTGAAAGACGGAACTTGATCACCGGAACATACAATTAAATACATCCAATATCAGTGTAATTATGCTTGCACTTTGGTCGTATATGCCACATACAACATTATTATGAATTAAAATTGTATCTACAGATACAAATTACATGTTGGAAACTTTGCTTCGATTACAAAAACTTCAAAATAGATATTTGTTTTTCAAGAAAATTCACAAAAACATGTTTATTATTACAATTATGATGCACATAAAATAGCAAACCATACAAACATTAATGTTACTGCAATTCCTATTTATATATACAGACACGATTCTTGTCTATTGCCAAAAGGTTCGTTGCATGCAGTATCATTTTTCCCCCATATTAGACCGGGCTCTTACAACGACGAAAGTCCTATTGTTTTTAGTATTCAAGCATATAAAAATATTGGCATAATGTATGCTCTATTGTACTTCGCATTTGTAATTTCTATCACAAAGCGATAACAAAGAATGCATATGGGTCGTATTTGGCACATACGACCTATGTCAGACATAATTATATAACGAACTGTATTTAGAAAGGGTGTATCTACCACATACGACCAGTCGTGTTCACATAATGGACAGCAAGCAAATCGGAGGAAAATCGTATGTGTCAGTTACGTCTATTTTTGTGCAAATTGGTATCTGTGATTCACTTACGACCATTTAAATCCTTCTGTATAAGCGATGCAATTAGGGACACAGCTAAGATTTTTTATGACAATATGTAATCGGGGATGGCGATTCCAAATATGCAAAAAGACGTTTTAGGTTGTATCTGTCACTTACGACCTTTTAGCTCTCACGCGACAATATGTACGTATATATGTATGTACGTATGTGTGTGTGTGTGTGTGTGTGTGTGTGTGTGTGTGTGTGTGTGTGTGTGTGTGTGTGTGTGTGTGTCTATGTATGTATATATATATATATATATATATATATATATATATATATATATATATAGAGAGAGAGAGAGAGAGAGAGAGAGAGAGAGAGAGAGAGAGAGAGAGGGGGGGGAGGAGGGAGGGAGGGAGAACAGTTGCATAATTAGTATTTTCATCTATGTGATTTGTTTTGTCTTATAGCACCCTTGAATACCTACGATCCGTACGGTGAATCGAAGTCTGGAAGGTCCATCGCCACCGCCATGAACGTGTCGGCCATTTTGTTGTTTGGAACATAACCATGTTTAACCGTCTGGGACCAACGCAAAGCGGGAAATCCGCCCACCTTTGTTGGATCTTTTTCCCATGGAGCGAGCTGAAGGATATTAGAGAAACAAGATCATTGCTTATTACAGTAAAAGGTACAGAGATGAACCTTGTGCCCAGCTGATCTTTTCGCCGACAGATGTTTCACAGAGAGACCTTTCGCCAACAGGCTGCCTTATTTTCTTAATGCGAGCGTAACGAAACGTTCGCGACGGGCGTCTTCGTGGTCTGTGCAACGATATTTTAATGTGCAAACGTTTTCCAAACTGGCTGACCAAAACAACAAAAATGCTTAACTTTGTATTATTGTCAAATAGTTCGCTGACAGTACAAATAAGATCTTGAAATAATTAGTACCTTTCAAAAAACAAAAAATGCATCCATTTAGAATTTAATGCACGAAACAAAACGAGTTTAATTCATTAAACGGTTACCAAGGTAATAAAACAGGGGAAATGTTATCAACAAAACATTTATAAATAGTCGATATAATGACATTTATTTGTTTTAAATTCCAATAATATACGCATTTTAATTTGTTCAGAGCACATCTAATTAGTTCCTAAATGGGTATACTAAGCATTTTCAACAGTTTTGTGTAAAAAGCCAAAATCAAAACATTTGGCAGCCATTTTTGTTTAACGCGAGTCACTTTTCAATGACGTTAGCCAACGTTCGGTTTGCTCGTGGCGAACAGTCCGTTTCTTAACGCTAACGACAAAACGTTTCTCGAACGAAATAGGAGGGACCAAAGCGGGCGGCTCAACCGCCAGCGGCGGTTCCGTCTACGTCGCCCCCCCCCCCCCCCCCCCCCCCCCCCCCCCCACTACAACTTCGCCGAAAAGGAGGACGACGCTACCAGCGGAGACCACCTTGGACGCTACGGCAGGCCTACTGAACACCGCTATGGCTCAGTCGCCGCCACCGCCTCCTGCGTCGACTTCCATGCCTGCTCCGGTGCATATGCCAACTTTACCGACCGCTCCCGTTGAGCTGGCAAGGGACCCTGTTATTGTTGCTGCGGCGAAGCGCAAGGCCACTACACCTGCCATCCAGCCAGACACGGACAAGCCACCGGACCCCTCATCAGCTCGCCGTAGGCGTCAACCTTTCTCAGGACATATAGATCGGAATTTAAACTTTTAGACCTCCTTTCAAAATTTTATGTCGAAATATTATTAAATAGTCCGATCCTTTCTTCTTTCTCTTATTTATTTTTGGACTGTCCTTCTAAAATGCTCCAAATTATATAAATATTCGGCCGAGCAGTCAATTCTTTTTATTTTTGGCTCGTAACTTCTTTTTAAAATTTTTATTTATTCTACTAACTCCCTCCCCATCCCGAGTCAAGCCACCGATCTTGTCAGAGGTCGGACTCGGGATCAGCGTGTTCGAGGCCCTGGTGGTGCACGAACACGTTAGACTAGTTATCTATCTATCTCATTTCTTTTTGACCGCCCGATCTAATCTAGCGACCAAATTTAATGAGTAGAATTTTTAAATTATTAATTAGAGATGCGCATAAAATTTTTAAAGGCCCACTATTTAATTTTTGGATATAAATTTCAAAATTGTCCCATTAATTTTATCTGTCCCGGAGCAAGTCACTGGCTATTCAGAGACAGGCCCCGAGACGGACATGCTCGAAACTTTAGTGGTATATGAGCATGAAAAAGCAAAGCTGATCTAAACCTCCCCAACCCTAACCCTTTCAATGTTAATAATCTCATGTCGTATCAGTTAATACAATTATGTGTATAAAGTTATGTTTTTCCAACTTAACCCTAAAGTCAATCTTGATCCTAAATATAATCCTCATGTTTCTAACCGTCTGTCGGCTAAACGTCTATCGGCGGTGGAAATACTGAATAGAACTGAATTGAATAAATATTTCACAACACCCCAGTACATTAGCACTTTTCTAAAGTTATCAATACGACGAAATGAAGCATGTCAGCAATATAAAATCTTGAACAAGACAAACAGTGGAAACTATATGGTGCTATTGTAAACATGAAACAATACTGCACCAAATAATCAACACAAAACATTATGTTATTTATTACCCATATGGTTAAAAACATCTTGGTACATATCAAAGTGTTATGCCCCACTATAACTTCAAGTGGGGCGTAACACTTTGATGTCACACGGTGACATCATCGACTGGCGCGCTACAACCTTACCGGATCATCAACTAAACGAGTTGAACGATATAAAGATCGATTATGGGTAATAAATAGGATATTAACCTCGCTACCATTTCGTATCATGTTTATGTCCCTCGTGAAATAATTTTCATTGCCACTCGCTAAAGCTCGTGATAATTGAGAATTATTTCACTCGGGACATAAAGATGATACGAAACGGAAGCTCGTTTAATATCCTATAAATCTTATATCTTATAGTAGGCCTATTACTTTTAAACTGTTTTACTAGATAAGAATAATGTGTGCTATATTCGCCTTAATATACCAGTCATAGTGCACTGACTGGGACGGAAAAACCTCAATCCGAGAGTGGGTCCACTGAGGCGATTCGATCCTACGACGCAAGCACCTTAGGCGAGTGATCTACCGACTGAGCTAAATCCCGCCCCATCCACATCTCTTTGGTGCAAAGTAACAACGGTAACCTGTACAAATCCAAATGGAAAATGTTGAGATGTTTCTCCGTCAGTAGCCTTGTTGAATTTAGACCTCCAGTCATTTATCATGGCCGGGAACTGACACGCATACAACTCGGCAGACGCTTCGCTACCAGCGTTGGCTTCACCTAGATATAAAATATAGAAAAGAGTAAAATGTTCTGAGAAAATAAATAACAGACAAATCAATGGCTATCAGTCGTAGCTATGAAATAAATAAATAAATAAATAAATTTAAAATAAGGTCCAGAGATGATACAAAAAGTGTTTCCTTAATTATTCATATTTGGTTCTTTTCCATGACTGTACATTGTAAATAATTCGGTGAATATTTTAATTAATACATGTTATGAACCTTTAAGAATGACAACATATACAATTCATATGATTAAAAGACAGCACAATAGTAACATGACTCTTATAAGATGTTTTCTAAGCTGAAATGTTTAATAAAACAATAAAAGAAGTATGTCACAGAAATCAAAACAGATATCATGTTTTAAAACCTGAATGCATGAATAGATGGATGGATGGATGGATGGATGGATGATGGATGATGGATGAATGAACGAATAAATAATGAACGAATGAATGAATGAATGAATGAATGAATGTTTTACAATAATCCAGCACGTCAAAGACCGGTTCTTGGGTGACAAACAAAGGTAAGTATACGAATGGATGAAGATTTACCTTGGTACCAAAGTGCGCCGTATATTGTCATTCGCTTGAGAGGGTTCATCATGGCATTCCAGAGAACGCTAGGGTCACCAGGAGAACTACAACAAAACTCAACCAACTGTATAATGTGACAAGCACACACTATGGAGTCCAGAGAACACTAGGGTCACCAGGAGAACTACAACAAAACTCAACCAACTGTATAATGTGACAAGCACACACTATGGAGTTCAGAGAACACTAGGGTCACCAGGAGAACTACAACAAAACTCAACCAACTGTATAATGTGACAAGCACACACTATGGAGTTCAGAGAACACTAGGGTCACCAGGAGAACTACAACAAAACTCATCCAACTGTATACTGTGAGAGGCACACACTATGGAGTTCAGAGAACACTAGGGTCACCAGGGGAACTACAACAAAACTCAACCAACTGTATACTGTGACAAGCACACACTATGGAGTTCAGAGAACACTAGGGTCACCAGGGGAACTACAACGAAACTCAACCCACTGTATACTGTGAAAAGCACACACTATGGAGTTCAGAGAACACTAGGGTCACCAGGGTAACTACAACGAAACTCAACCGACTCTATACTGTGACAAGCACACACTATGGAGTTCAGAGAACACTAGGGTCACCAGGGGAACTACAACAAAACTCAACCAACTGTATACTGTGACAAGCACACACTATCGAGTTCAGAGAACACTAGGGTCACCAGGGTAACTACAACGAAACTCAACCAACTGTATACTGTGACAAGCACACACTATGGAGTTCAGAGAACACTAGGGTCACCAGGGGAACTACAACAAAACTCAACCAACTGTATACTGTGACAAGCACACACTATGGAGTTCAGAGAACACTAGGGTCACCAGGGTAACTACAACGAAACTCAACCAACTGTATACTGTGACAAGCACACACTATGGAGTTCAGAGAACACTAGGGTCACCAGGAGAACTACAACAAAACTCATCCAACTGTATACTGTGAGAGGCACACACTATGGAGTTCAGAGAACACTAGGGTCACCAGGGGAACTACAACGAAACTCAACCAACTCTATACTGTGACAAGCACACACTATGGAGTTCAGAGAACGCTAGGGTCACCAGGAGAACTACAAAACTCATCCAACTGTATACTGTGAGAGGAACACACTATGGAGTTCCGAGAACACTAGGGTCACCAGGGGAACTACAACGAAACTCAACCAACTCTATACTGTGACAAGCACACACTGTGGAGTTCAGAGAACACTAGGGTCACCAGGGTAACTACAACGGAAGTCGACCAACTTTATACTGTGACAAGCACACACTATGGAGTTCAGAGAACACTAGGGTCACCAGGAGAACTGCAACGAAACTCAACCAACTTTATACCGTGACAAGCACACATTGTGGAGTTCAGAGAACACTAGGGTCACCAGGGGAACTACAACGAAACTCTAACTAACTGTATACTGTGACACGCACACACTATGGAGTCCAGAGAACGCAAGGTCACCAGGGGAACTACAACAAAACTCAACCAACTGTATAATGTGACAAGCACACACTATGGAGTTCAGAGAACACTAGGGTCACCAGGAGAACTACAACAAAACTCAACCAACTGTATAATGTGACAAGCACACACTATGGAGTTCAGAGAACACTAGGGTCACCAGGAGAACTACAACAAAACTCATCCAACTGTATACTGTGAGAGGCACACACTATGGAGTTCAGAGAACACTAGGGTCACCAGGGGAACTACAACAAAACTCAACCAACTGTATACTGTGACAAGCACACACTATGGAGTTCAGAGAACACTAGGGTCACCAGGAGAACTGCAACGAAACTCAACCAACTTTATACCGTGACAAGCACACATTGTGGAGTTCAGAGAACACTAGGGTCACCAGGGGAACTACAACGAAACTCTAACTAACTGTATACTGTGACAAGCACACACTATGGAGTCCAGAGAACGCAAGGTCACCAGGGGAACTACAACAAAACTCAACCAACTGTATACTGTGACAAGCACACACTATGGAGTTCAGAGAACACTAGGGTCACCAGGGTAACTACAACGAAACTCAACCAACTTTATACCGTGACAGGCACACATTGTGGAGTTCAGAGAACATTAGGGTCACCAGGGGAACTACAACGAAACTCAACCAACTCTATACTGTGACAAGCACACACTATGGAGTTCAGAGAACACTAGGGTCACCAGGGTAACTCCAGCGAAA
This sequence comes from Gigantopelta aegis, assembly GCF_016097555.1. Taxonomy (NCBI): domain Eukaryota; kingdom Metazoa; phylum Mollusca; class Gastropoda; order Neomphalida; family Peltospiridae; genus Gigantopelta; species Gigantopelta aegis. The sequence goes on from NC_054702.1 coordinate 51,648,578, forward strand.
CTCAACCAAGTTTTATACTGTGACAAGCACACACTATGGAGTTCAGAGACGGCATTTAAAAACATAAAATAAACCTCCAGCATATAAGATATTGTTTTATAGACACCGTATATTATATTTAATAGTTCATTTATATTTATCCAGACACAGACATAAACCACTCAGGAACATCTACACACAAACACACATACACATGCATGCATACAATTACGTCGAACATTAACACAAACACAAACACACACACACACACACACACACACACACACACACACACACACACACACACACACACACACACACAGACAGACACACACACAAACAAACAAACACACACACTAACAAACATGCGTGCGCGCACACACACACACACACACACACACAAACAGACACGCATACACACACATACACACACACACACATATATACACACATACACACACACACACACACACACAAACACACATACACATACATACTCGGTTTGTTGTGACGGGCATTTGCGAATAGCATCTGGTGAAGACCACGCCTGTATGGGTGTGCCGCCCCACGATGACTGGACCAGCCCGATTGGATAGTTCAGATGAGGGTAGACGTTTTCAGCAAACAGGAAGCAAACAGCAGAGAAGCTTGGTATACTTTCTACAAAAAAACAAACGAAAAAACATTAATAAATAATAATTAAAAAAAAAAATTCACATTAGAAGAAAAAACCAACAACACCACCAACACAAAACAAAATTAACATACAAACGAAAAAAAAAAGGAGGAACAAATGAATCTATCTGTCTGTCTGTCTGTCTATCTATCTAACCATATATTTGTATAATATTATTATATATACATGTGTGTGTGTGTGTGTGTGTGTGTGTGTGTGTGTCGTGTGTATGTGTGTGTTTATATTTATAATTTGTGTGCGAAAGTGTGTTTCTGCCATGTGTGTGTATTTACATCAAACCCAAATGCACTACCGTTCGTAGGAGCTGTCCACTTAGTGGCTATTCCGTGAAGATCTTCGTAAGGTGTCTTGGATTCTACTTTTGACGCTCTAAATATTCTAATATCTTTAAATGTCAACGTTTTGGCTATTTCTGCTTTGCTGTCCAATATCTGTTATATATATAAAATAACAAGTCATAGAAAAATTAAATCCGATAAATGTCAATATGCATTATGGTAATCACACACAGTGTCGTGGTTGTGTGTTTAAATAGGGATATGATTTTAAATATCAAAATTATTAAATACAAAAGATGTTTAAAGAGACAAAGCAAACTGCATGTTATTTCTCTTTGTTGCCGTAATTCCGGGAACCTGTTGTGTCTTTGAAAATTACATTAAAAAAATATATATCCTTCCACCAAAATACTTGATCAGGCAAACGTTTTTGTTACAGACCGAGTTATAACCCACCCTCCATTCTAGCATTTGTTTAGCAACGGCTATTAAACTGCGTTACACTAAACATTTTAATTTGTACCTGACTCATGGAAAAATCCATGTTACTCTGTCCTGAGCAGATCCAGACATCCCCGAACAAAACGTCATCTAAACTCTGCTGTCCCTCGCTGGACGTCACCGTCACAGAAAATGGTCCCTTTTCAGAAATGGCCGGGAGAGTCGCCTTCCAAAAGCCGCCTGACCCTTCCGGGTTTTTGACGACCTTCGTTGTTTGGTGACCTTGACCGCTGACGGCCACCGTGACGGTGTCGCCGATCTTGGACGCGGTTCCCCACACTACGGCTCTGTTTGGTGCTCGTTGTAAGACCATGTGACTTCCATAGTAGGAGGCGAATCGGATCTCCGATACAGCTGCTGGAAGATGTGGTAAAATATGATAGAACATAGTAGAATCTCTTCTTTTTATAATACCAGGCATGCTAGTATATCTAATGACTAACCATTTCCAATTAAATTTGGAGGGAAGCTTCTTTGGCACATGAATAACGAAAATTGTGAATTTGGTCATTCTGACCTTCCCATCCCGTTTCCATTTCTGGGATCCTGAGGGCTTGGGCCATAAAGGGGAAAAAATAAGACCATTTTTAGAAATCTCTTCTTCCATAAATGCCAAGCCTCGACTCGTGGAAAAATAAATTTGTGAATTTGGTCTGATCGGTTATAGCATTTTAGGAGGTAGAGAAGAAGATATTTTAAATTGGCATAAGTTTCCACTTTTGGGCCCTCAATCAGGCCCCTGGGAGACCAGAATAACTAAATTCATCAGTTTGTTTCTACGTGGAACAAGGAAGCTTCCCACTGAATTTGGTTGAAATTGGTCACGTAGTTTTGGAGCCGATGTCAATAATGTGAAAAGTTTACGATGGACAACGAAACGGATCACAATAGGTGACTTGAGCCTGACATAATAAAATGTTCCAGCATGCTCTAGCAGAAAAAAAATCAATCAACTCGGGCCTATTTTTAACAAACAATTTGACGTCCACCAAATGAAAAACAAATGTTGGTTTCTGGTGTGTGTTGGTTAAGTCAGTGGACTTAAGGTTGGTAGATACTGAGTTCACATACCGGTACCCAGAGCGAATTTAACGGACTTCTCTGTCACTAACCACTAACCCTGTGTCCTGAACAAGCAGGGGCCTTCACAAAGCTCTCTTAGGCTCTGCTAGACAACAAAGCATCCTCTTTGCAAGTCTTTTAGCATTGCACTGCGATATCGCAAAGTTGCGAGAGTTTAGTGAATTAGGCCCCTGGTCAGATAGCTGAGGAATGTGCACAGGACAGTGTGCTGGAACCTTAGTTCGATATATTCGATATAAGCACGAAAATAACTATAAATGAATGTACTGAGTCAGCCATAATCTAATCTTCTCACAAAGCGACTCGTGTGTTGTACTGATTCCTCCCCTCAAAAAAACAACAACAAAACCCACCATTCCATTTATACCAAGATCACGTGTCTCGCACAGTTTTCCATATATATTGAAGTGGTTACTATGCATTGTTCTACCTTAATTAATGGTCTAATCAACGCTTGCATTGGTGCACACACTCCGACCTCCATTCCTCTACCTGACATGTAGCGTTGTGCAAGCATTTGCATATTAATTAGTTATCATGCATGCATATAAAAATCTGGCCAGTGGCTGTTTAATATACTGCTGATGTTTCACGTGCTCCATGCAGCTTTTAGGCAGGTATTCTGCTTAGTCAGCATAACAAAACAAAAAAAGTTTTAAAAGTCAACCAATTTAGTAATTTCCATTTATCTTCACACGACACAAGTTGTGAGTAAACAATCTGACTCATGTGCAATCTGCAATGCTTTGACCACGCCTGTAACCTACTGTTCATGACCACTGCCATGATTTGTTTAATGATACAGTTTTAGAAAAGTAATGTAAAATGTCATACATCTTGTGTATAAAATTGTCTGTAGATTACTACACGTGCATCTAAGACCAGTATTTTAAATATTTATAACGAGTTATTTGCATGTAGAAATGATAAATACCTGATAATATACTACAAAGGAGTATACAATATACCAACATCCTCGCTTCTTTTCAAGAAAGACACAAGCGCATGTCGTGGGAGTTCACAGATGTAACAGACACCTCTTATCTCAACTTAATCCTTACCCGACTGTGACGTCACGCTATCGTTCTAGGTGTAGATTACCTTTTATGCATTAAGGTCAGGGATTCGAACCTCCTACTGACAGAATGCATTCATTGTAAACACGTACAACGCTTTAAACATCTGCATCATTAAATAAACATGTAGTTTAAGCCTTATAAACCTGATACTAGTGACAGTAATATATTGTAACGGGGCGCCCTGCCTAAACAAGAAGGAACTCTCGTGTCCACAGTTGCTCGCGTTTGTAAAAGTAGTAGCGTGTATCACGAACAATTGTATTTCGGAGAGACCCCGTCAGATATGGATAACCGTAGCCGAGTTAGAGACGTTCTTCTCAGGGTCTTAGAGAATTTAAGGTCCAGTCCCAATTAATAACTATGTCTAAAGTATACAGCTGAAGAAAACACCACATCACAACAAGGAACTTTTATATAAATTTCTTTATATCGCACTCGCTTGTTGTTGACAAGGAAAATTGCGCGATTTGTCAATGAAGTTCAAAGTTCAATTTATAATTCGATCCGAATACACTGTAGGTTGTCCAGTGTTGTATAACACACAAACACGTATACTGGTGTCATAGATGCACACTGGCACGGAGAGGGTTCCACTTCTACATCAATGGTAGCAACTCGAACAATGTCAACAGCAAACAACATCACTGTCATCAGTAACGTACACGGAAGTGTACGCTGGCACATTAACTTGCAAACGGAAGTAACTAGAATAACTGTCTTCAACAACAGATACTATATACACGGGTCAGGTACACACTGGTCGAGTCCTGGTCCGGGGGATACGTAGTCGGTCTGGAGTTTCAGTTAGCACCGCTGGTCCCGATCTTGTGAGGTAAGTCTTTGCATATTCGTACGACATAAATATTGGTGAATAAATTTTTAAAAATTGGGTATGTTTATACCCTATAATGTCATGAACAAAGAATGCTTTTTGATTTTCACGAGGATCTCTTACTTGACGATTCCATGACATTTTCCTATGGTATGACTTGATGACATGCTTCAACCGTAAATGCGAACAAAACGAAATGAAAACTGTTATAAGGGACGATTTGCTTAAAAATACACTCATTACATTACATGCAAGTGAAAAATCGAACTTTTCAATTAATTTTTAGCCTCTTTAAAAAGTTTCTTTTGCTGTTGAGTATATTAACGTATGTTCATTTATATCTGTGTATGTGTTTGAGACGTGACGAAGAGGAACATATTTAACGGGGAACCGGGTGCATGGAAACCCGACACCATTGATCAAGGTCGTCAACTTGGATTCAATATAGTGCACGGTTTTGCAATTGGACATTCATATGTAGCAACAAATGGTTTATTGATACTTAATTTTCTGGGTTTTTTTCATCTTTTATTTGTAATAAGAATGCAGAGTGATGATGTCCTATGGTACATCACACGCATGCGACAAGTTATTTGCTTTTCTATTATGTATTTTGGGTCGGTGGCCGTAATACTGTATATAACTTTCCCTGTCTTGTCTTGATTTGCAATTGGAAATAAAATATACTATTTTCTTTATACTATTCACGAGAAACCAATTTTAGTGATCGTGCAAACATGGCATGTTTGGGGAGGGGGGGGGGGGGTGTCCCACAATGATTTATTAATCATCGGCTATTGGATTCCAATCAGTTGGCAATTCTGACATAGTCTTAAAGAGGAAACCCGCTACATTTTTCTGTCAGTAGCAAGGGATCTTTTATTTGCATCATCCCAGACAGACAGGATAGCATATACCGCAGCCTTTGATATACCAGTCGTGATGCACTGGCTGGAACGAGAAATAGTCTAATGAGACCAACCGCGCATCAGGCGAGCGGTTTATTACTGGGCTACGTCCCGCCCCACGATTTGTTATTAGAAGGAAAGACTGTTTTATTTAACGACGCATTCGACACATTTTAACTTTTGGGGTTTCGTTATTATAAACAAATCCTCGAAAGCAGTAGCAGGGCCTATTGGGCCTTTTGTATGCAAATGAGCTAGGTCACGTGGCCATTTAATGGCTGACCTCCAATCGTGAGGGCGTGGCCTGATGACGTCACGCCGTGGAGACGCTGACCTCAAGCATGGCGTCGGGGTGAACGTGGTTAATGGCTTTGGCAGCTGTCAGAGTGGGTATACGAACAAAGGGACCGTGTCGATCACAGTTGTGCTGACGTCATGGCGTGGGAACGCCGACATTTAAGCGTGACATCAGTGTGAACCGGTTTAATGACTTTTGCAGCGGTTGGAGTGAGGTGATCGTAGGGTATGGTGTCATACTTAGCGTCTCTTTTGACTTGACTTTACTAGGTATTTTACGTGTCCACATACCTCTATGGTTTCGAACACGCCTATCCCGAGTCCGGCTTCCGATAAGATCGGGGGTCTGACTCGGGACAGTCTCTTTTGAAATGAATTACAATTGTCGTTCTTGGTAACGGCGGGCTTCAGGTGGTAGGTCATCCTTCCCCCCGCCGTGACGTCATCAGACCCCGCCCCCAAGGTTAGAAGTCGGCTAATCAGAAGCGATCACGTAACCTAGCTCATTTGCATACATGGGGCCCAATACGTCCTGCTACTGCTCTCGGAATTACGGAACTGGTGGGATGGTGGGGTTGGTGCCGTAAAATATAATTGCGGCACAATAATATGAGAATTTCCTCAGTTACACAATACGAGCACTTGTACGAGCACTTGTAACATACACAGGAAATTTTTACGTTGTTGTTTTTTCCCCGTGGGAGACGTAGCTCAGTGGTAAAGCGCTCGCTTAATGCGCGGTCGGTTTGGGATCGATCCCCGTCACTGGGCCCAATTGGGCTATTTTTCGCTCCAGCCAGTGCACCACGACTGATACACCAAAGGCCGTGGTATGTGCTATCCTGTCTATGGGATGGTGCATATAAAAGATCCTTTGCTGCTAATCGGAAAGAGTAGTCCATTGCGTGGCGGCAGCGGGTTTCCTCTCTCAATATCTGTGTGGTCCTTAACCATATGTCCGACGCCATATAACCGTGAATAAAATGTGTTGAGTGAGTCGATTACATGACTGATTTGACCGCTGAGGAAGGATATCGATACCTCTGACAATCGCATGACATCACCACAGTCTATTGCCCAGTTTTCACTTTTGAATATTGCAAGACGCGTGTTTTCAACTCCAAATTTCTCAGCCCGCACTAATTTGCCACAATGTCAACATTGGTTTCCTGAATCCGGTTTAAACAATATTTATTCCCAATTATAATGCTGGTTGGGGATTGGTCAACATGCAAAAAGCCTATAACAAGGCCTCTCCCTACAATTTGGAAATGTAATTCAGGTTTATACAAGATGACAGACCAATGGTAAATTTCATGATTCCTAATCTTAAAGGCATATTCCCACGGGCAAGTTTACAAATCTGTTCGCAACCCCAGGTCTACCAAGGTTAATAAATAAAAGTAACCGTGATTACTACCGAGATGGGTTATTTCTATAGTCACGTGGCAACCCACTATAATATGCCTTTAAGAGGGGGAAACAAAATATAAAATCTAAATCATACATTCCTGAGTCTTGACACCAAGATGAACATTTTGATATATACTAAAACGCAAAAGAAACGCAGGTCCTGAAAATGCGAAAGAATTGCACTTTGTAAAGCAGTATCTTTGGTGGAATTGAACCTCAACTGTGTTAAAGGACATGGCACACACCCACACCGCAGTCCCACCTGCGTGTCAATTTCATTACCTGTGTGACGTCACGAATTCTCAAAACACGTTGTTTGCACGTGCTGGATCATCCGTATCATGAATCCAGTGCAAACACACTCATTGAAATGCTTATAAAGCCTACACACCTGGATTTAATCGCATAAATTCAATTTGAGTAGTGACAGACAACAGAATCACATTTTAAAAATGCCGCGACTGACGCAACTCCAGCGAGGGATGGCCATCGGGATGTTGCAAGCCGGACAGACCCGTACTGCTGTAGCCAGACAATTGGGATGTCATGTTTCGACAATCGCACGCCTTTCTCAACGTCACCAAATCACTGGATCTGTGAACGATCGACCACGCACCGGCCGCCCGAGGGTGACAACCGCAGCCCTAGACCGGTACATCCGGGTGACCCACCTTAGGAATCGGATGCTGCCAGCAGCTAACACCGCTCACCAGGTGCGTGGTCCACGTGGTCCAGTGTCCGCCGATACCGTCCGACGCCGTCTGAGGGCAGCAGGACTCCGTAACCGCCATCCTTATGTGGGACCAATATTGACCCCTCGGCACCGCCAACAACGTCAACAGTGGGCGCAACAACATCAAAGATGGCGACGTGGCCAGTGGCAACAAGTTCTGTTTACTGATGAGAGCCGTTACAATGTTTCCAACGCTGATGGCCGAATCCGAGTATGGCGACGTCGACATGAACGTTACTCCGACTGCTGCGTTCTGCAGGCCGACCGATGGGGCGGGGGTAGTGTGATGGTGTGGGGTGGGTTCTCATTCAACCACAGAACACAACTTCATGTGTTCAGACAACGCGTTAATGCCGCCGTGTACCAAAATGACGTCACGTCGTTCCCTTCTTTGCCGCTCACCCACGTGTGCGCTTGCTGCAGCAAGACAATGCCAGGCCGCACACTGCCAGGGCAACACAGGCGTTGCTGGCTCAGCACAACATCCCAACGTTGCCGTGGCCAGCCTTATCACCGGACATGGCGCCTATCGAACACGTCTGGGATGAAATCGGACGTCGCCTTCAGGCTCGCGGACAACCTCAGAATATGCAGGCGCTGGAGGCAGCATTGGTCCATGAATGGAACTCACTCCCTCAGGCATTCTTTCAACGGCTTGTCAACTCAATGAGGAGACGTTGCACTGCCTGTTTGAATGCCCAGGGTGGTCACACGCGATACTGACTTTGACAATGCTACAGGTCGTCTCTTTCACATTTTTAACATGGACCCCCACCCTACTTTATGACATGAAACAATAGCCAAAAAGGAATTCAATCAAAAATTTCCAACACCAATGTGTGCCGAATTGGTGTAGCTCCAAAATAAATGTTGAAATCTTCATTTCGTTTTGTTTTTTTAATATTTTATATCCAATTTAATGAGAACCTGCGTTTCTTTTGCGTTTTAGTATATATCAACCTATGTTGAACTAGAGGACGTTTTTGGCTCTCTGCTGCTCCACTGAGAGGTTTGTGATTTGAAAAGATATTATAGGGCGAGTGTCTTGTGGATCTGCTGAAGAAGATATAGTAGTTTCATATGTATTCCAGCTAGATTTTTGTGCCAAAATGGATTTTATTGTCTTACTTTATTAATATTGGTGTGCTGATTTAAAAAAAAGTTGGGTGCCATTTTTTCAAACACATCTTCAGCCACCATTTTGAAATTCAAAATAGCGGCCAGTTTTGGATTATTTTTTCTGGTATTAATTGAATGTATGAGTGCCTAAAACCATTTTTTCTAATTCTTTTGATCAATTTTGATGTAGAGGAGCCTGACCATAGAATGGACATTAGAAAAATTCAAAATGGCCGCCATTTTGAAATTCATAATGGCGGCCATTTTTGATTTTTCGGTTATTAAATGATGTATTCTTGCCTAAAACCATTGTTAAAATTTACACAAATTGTTTATCATTAATTTATACAAACAGTTGGTGGGTTTATATTGTAATAAGCTTTTGTTAAATTTGAAGCATTTTAACAGTGTAGGTCACAAACATGTATCTGTAATACATATTAAATCGTACTATATTATCTATAAACTTAACATACACAGTTTATACATTTTGATTTATCTTTTCAGTACATGAATCAAGGTTTGATCAGAATATTCCAATTCCAATCAATAAGCATTTAAGCCAGGGCCTACTGGTCACCTAGTCAATGTCTTCTTCACTTGTCATATTGTAATCCACTGTGTTACCACAGTCAGTACATTTGCAAAGTGCTGTACATGGCAAGTTATTTTTCTGGCAGGAGCAGTTACTGGCACATTTGCCACGACACCCACACTTGACAAGTTCAACAACTGCCTGAGGTGCAGGTAGCTCAAGGCATTTCTTAGGGGATATTGTCCCATCTGATGTTTTCTCCCATCCATTGTCAGTAAGCGATGGTGTGTGCGGCCGTGGCTGTTTGTACCCGTTACCGATTAGTGATATGAGATTGGCTCTCTGAATGTGTGGTTTCAGTGCTCCAAGAGTGGCAAGTTTACAGCTTCAAGGTTTTTGGATTTGAACAGTTCCCATCTCAGTTCCTTTACTGTGCTGCATTTGCTGTTCTTGGCATACACTGCGGACACAAAGCTTTCAAGTTCATTTGACATGCTGTCCAAGTCGAAACCATTCTCACCGAATTGCCGGAAAACGTCAACTACTTCGGAACTGGATCCAAGGCTTAGATAGTGCTTTATCCACCTACTCTTGGATATAGTGGCAAATTTTCCTCCCCAATCAGCACCAGTAAAAGCATGAAGGCCTAGTAGTCCTTTACTTCTCTCGCTTCCATCTGCTAAACATCTTGTCCGTATGTCAATTGCCCGTTCCGCTTTCCCTTTCCCAGTGATGAAATGAAGCTTGCCTGGAATGTTGCAAGTTGAAAACAAGTCCATTAAGAAAATGAAGACATCTGTATCTGGCGAATACACATCTATATCCCGGATGTCTCCGTCAGTATTGGATGCATCAAGCACATGCACTGGGATCAAGGTATCTGCGTCCTCGTGTGAGTGCTCACCAATATTGGGATCAAAGACATCTGGTTTGTTGGAATGCGTTGAGGTTCCATAGACGACAACTAAGTTCTTGCTCTATCTGAATATTCGTGAAGTAGAGCTTTCCCCAAGTACTCTGTTAGTTAAGACTTTGTGTCAATGTGAGACAGCATTGTTTTGAGTGGTACTAATTTGATATTAGTTGAGTCCTTGATGCCAAACTTGACTGGGTCAACACCAGCAGACCTTTAGCCACGAGCTTTCAGCGAGTTGTCAATACATCTGTCAAAAATAACTCTTCCTTCTTTATACCCAGAAATAATTTTACGGATGCTTCGAACAAAGGCTTGTGCAAAATCGGAGCAATTTACCATCGATGGACCTTTCTTGATGGCTTGGACAACTGCCATTGCTTCGATAATGCACACATTGTATCGACCCTCCACTCTGTTTCATGCATCGGTTATAACTAGATCCCCTCCAAATTCACTTGAAGGTTCCATTTTGTACTCTTCAGTAGCGTGGACAAAGTCACTCTTGTCAGCTGGGATGAGAAGAAGACCATCTGAGGAGAAGAGTGACCTGGGGATAACGGAAAACTCATATTTTCCAATTGACTCACTTAGAGACTGTATCATACTAGGGCGTGATTACTGAACTACAAGAAACCTTGCCAACAATTGTCGATCTCTTAACTTGACTAGTTTATTACCGACTTTGCAACTTGTCTTCTTCTGACACGTACTGGATGTCTTCAGCTTCATTATTATTTTTTTACCGGATCCCATATTGACTTATTGGCTGTAGATGCAACTAATCTCTCTGACACAAACTCTACATATGTCTTTGTACCCTTGTCATCTCTGAGGATAACGACTTCTTTGGCAGTTTCTGGAACCTCCATATTAGATGCTATGTTCATAAGCTTCGTGGCCTTACACACGAAGGGGTTTCCACCAGTGTTTAACAGTGCCCTCCTTGATTATGGCTGAATTGTTGAACATGCGAACTTGTATTGAACCACTTAGTTGATAATGCTCCTTGGTTGTTGAATGGTCACCGTCAGTGCAATAACCATCTTGGAATTCTTGAATGAGACTGATTAGCTCAGCATATCCTAATTAACTAAAGTAGTCCAAAAAATCCATTTTGGTATGAAAATCTAGCTAGCCCCAAATATCTGACATTTCATACTGTACTAATATGGATGTGGAAGGTTTTTGTTTTTCTACCTGTGTGGGTGGCAGGTGTCACCCTAAAAGACAACATTAATTTCATACATGAGATACACTGTATTCAAATACATGTTGAAGATAATTTCAAATTATTAAAATTTATTCTAAGCACGGAATAGGTACTAAAAGAAAATTTCACAGGCTACTCCTTCCGAAAAGTAGCAATGTTATTTAATATGCTTCTTTTACGGACTTTCATTGTCGAGACGACAATCAAATAAAAAATGTGTATACATTTTAGTCAGCACATAAATGAAAACCCTTTCCGGATCGTTATGCAGCTTTATTGGCAATAAATGGTGGAGCAGGAAGCGTAGTGTCAAGTCCATAAACTGAACACATTTTGAATTCACAAGGGCTCGTTCTCCACTGGTATCTCAGTCCGACTGTATAATCGTTTGCGCATGCGCCACTCGATATCGTCACGGACATGTCGTCATAATGTTCAATCGGCGCAGCATGCCACGTGTCTTTCTCTCCACAGACAGCTGTACGTCTGGTCGCACAACAAACCTACAGATAGAGACATATATTAGTATACAATTTTATTAATGGAAGAAGTTTGTTTTGTTTAACGACACCACTGGAGCACATTGATTAATTAATCGTCGGCTATTGGATGTCAAACATTTGGTAATTCTAACTCGTAGTCATCAGAAGAAACCCGCTACATTTTTTCTAATGCAGCAAGGGATCTTTTATATGCACTTTCCCATAGACAGAAAAGCACACCACGGCCTTTGTCCAGTTATGGTGCACTGGTTGGTACGAGAAAAAAAAAAGCAGCTGGTTAGATCCACCGAGCCGGTTCGATCCTGCGACGTAAGCATCTCAAGCGAGCACTCAACCCAATGAGCTAAATCCAGCCCCTTATTAATAGAAGAAGGAATGTTCTACTTGACAACACACTCAATAGATTTGCCCTACGATTATATGGCGTCGGACATATGGTTAAGGACCACACAAATAATGAGAGTGGAAAGCCGCTTCCACCACGCCAAGGGCTCCTCTATTCGATTAGCAGCAAGGGATCTTTTATGTGCAGCATCATACAGAGAGGAAAGTTCATACCACGGCCCTTGCTACACCAGTAGTGGAGCACTGGCTGGAAAGAGACATAGCCCATGGGAGCGCTTTATGACTGACTAAGTCCCGCTCTATATCATTAATAGTGTCTGATAAATAATGGCTGTTAAATAGAATCCGTTTTATACAGTGGACCAAACTCCAGAAAGTCGAGGTATTACTGTAACCTTGTTTATGCCAATATTGAGAGACCCGCCTCGAATCCCCATTAAATTTGGTTAAACTTCAAAGAAGCGCGTAACCATTTTAATAAAAGCACCATTTAATAAATACATTTTAAAGCCGCACACCCTAGTTCCATCCAGCGAAAATAAATTATAATTTGGTTAATCTACAAACCTGTAACACACTTAGATCACGTTTTTATCAAATGGAGTGAAAAAGCAGGTTTTATATCGATAAATACCATGGGAATCCCCATATCCCAATTGCTTGAAATAATTTTGAAAGTTAGTATTCTGATGTCACCGGTAGAAGCCCAACAATGCCTACGTCACGACAAATTTCACAGACTCGGGGTGCGTTCGTTTCACCTCTCCTGGACATGTTCCAACTGTTCTGTCCTGGTTGTATCCCCTCTCCAGATATCGTAAGACTTAGCAAAATTATTGGTTTTAAGGGTTTGTAACGTTTTGTATTGAGACACTTACTTGTCTGAACTTTATTGTTACTGAAAATGTTCACGTACTGTGAAGAAAAAGCTCACAAATGAACAACAAATCGGATGTTGATTGCGCGAACCGTGCACGAGAAAACAAACCGAACCAAAATGCTAACGGTCACGTGATATACCAACGTCTGTGACATTAAAAATAGACTGGACCTCGCTTGCTTAACGGTTTTTTCTCGACAACACGTTTTGTGAAAAAATGCAAAAAATGCATTTCGTGGTTTTACAAACATCAGGATTACCAAAAAGCACTTCAGGTGAATGGAAATGTGTATTCTAAATAATAAAATGTAAGTAAAGTGCAGTTTTGTTTGTGAAAAATGGGGTTTAATAGCGAAAACCAACGCCGTAATGGTTAACAAATAAACGTAACTAGCGTGTGTCCCTTTAATATGCTCTTGGATCAGTCCATAAGCAAATTAAATTCATTAATTGATTAACTAATAGTGAGTGAATGAATAAATGAATGACGAGTAAAGTGGGTCAGTCAAAGCGTACCTCAAACCCTTGTCTGTTCTTTATTTCAATGGGAGAGTAATTGTAAGTGATTTTTAAGTAGTTTTTGTCTTTTTGTTCCTGAAAGCTGCTCGGAAATGGTCCCTGAAACTGCACTCTTTGAGAATATGCCACTGCACGTCCCGATAAAGCTAACCGGTACGCCACGTCTTGCTTGTCCCGTGAATGGATTCTTAAACAGAAGAAAGGAATGTTTGGTTAACACATGAACTGACAAATTAAAAACATGTCATCACCTAAATATGCATTTTCACGAAGATACACCACCATGTATGTCTATAAAAGATAGTCTCGTAAGTTAGCAAACTTGCGCCCTATACTTTTATTTTTCTACAATTCAGCACAACAATATGATATGCTGAGCTACCGCAGTCAATGATCCCTGCTTCCATAGGTATCAGTGGCGTAGCCGGGGGGGGGGGGGGGGGAGGCTAGGGGAGCCATGCCCCCCCCCCCCCAATCCCGGAAATATTTTACCTTTTCGCTTATTAATAACATTAAAAAGGTTCCTGTGTCATATCCCACTAATCGATATCATTGTTTGCTTGGATGCCAGGTGCCCCCCCCCCCCCCCCCCCCAATAAATAATCCTGCCTACGCCACTGATAGGTGTACGGGCTCCCAATCATGGGAATGGGAACTGTATTTACGTGCCCATGTCCCTAAGGTTCAGGCACGCCTACCCCGGACTCAATCTCTGACTTCGCCAATGGTCGATTCCGGGGCAGGAAGGTTCCAATCATGTAGAGAGGCAGGCTGGTGTTTTGCCTGAATTAAACGAAAATGACCGAATCTGCATAATAACATTAATTTTATAATTATTAGCATTACTACCAAACAACTATATATAGTTCCAAACGAATCACTACGCATTTTTACATGGATTACAACTTTTTTTGAGGGAAGAATGATAAAAATACATGGTAAAAAGGTCTCAGGTTAGCACATTTTTCCCGAATATTTGTAGAATTTTTGCCCGAATTTGAGGTTTTGTTCCAGGTCTAGGGGGCAGTTGCTAAGTCCCCGATGTTTTCGGTGAGATCAACTCATATATCAAAGCATATTTTTGCAGCAATCATTTACGTAACGTGTATAGTTACCTAAATCTGGCTAAACATTAAAGGGACATTCCTGAGTTTGCTGCAATTTTTAAGATGCTATCGACTCACAGTGACTTTTTAACGATTTTAATTACATATCAAATATATTTTCCTGCATAAAATATTAGTGGCTGTATATTAAACGTGTTTTTCATCGTTCTAATATTTGTACTAGGTTAAATTTCATTTTATTTCCTAATTTTTTATTTTTTTTCGTACATACGAAATTATTTGAAGACAAAATCTAGTTTAGGCTTCTTACAAACATTAAGACGACCAGAAACACATTGAATATACAGACACTGGTATTCTAAACAAGAAAATATATTTAATATGTAAGTTTAATTGTAGAACCATCTTACAATGCAGCAAACTCAGGAATGTCCCTTTAATTAGCATACATGTACCATTACACCTGAATCTCCCTCATCTGTGAACGGCGATTTCAAAGTCATAATGAAAGAACAATTCACCCAGTGGTATGCCGAAAAATTGGCAGCGATCTTGACGAGTAAAAACAAAGAAACGGTGTTAAAACGCATTCACGCGCGATGGATCGTGTCGGCTTTTGAAGGTGACTAAAGATCCTGCGATCGACACACGTGGCTGGTATATTGCTGGACTATAGGACAATTAGTCTCGTCTACAATGAATTGTTTTCCAGTTGTGTTTTATAAGTATGTTAGAATTTTAATATTTGTTTGTTTTTTTGTTTTTATTTTAATAATGTTGGACACATAGACAAAACCTAGAAATAAATGCGTCATATTATTAATGCAAATAACACGAACTCGCATTTTGTGCATTAATATTATGATCACATTAATTTCAGGAGCTACAGTAATTTTAACGATAAGTAAATGTTGCATTTATATCTATAATATATATGTTGACCGGAAAGTTGCAGATAACAGCTATTGCAATACATCATTCGTATTTTCGTCTATGAGATTTGATTTCGATTATAGCACCCTTAATGACCTACGCTCCATATGGCGAATCAAAGTCTGGAAGGTCCATCGCCACCGCCATAAATGTGTTGGTCATGTTGTTATTAGGAACATAACCATGCCTAACCGTCTGGGACCAACGCAGAGCAGGAAATTGACCCACCAATGTCGGTTTTTTTGCATTGGGAGCGAGCTGAAAAATATTAGAAAAACAAGACCATTGATTATTACAGTAAAAGATGAACCTATGTTCTACAGTTCCACACAGAGAAAAGTGGTAGCCGGACTTTTAGCCCGACAGAAATTTCGCTGAGAGACTTTTCGCCAACAGCCTGTTCTAACTCTTCCTAACCCTAATCTCCAGCCTTTGTAAGTTTGAAAGAGTATTAATAATCTAGTCACTAATACAATAATGTGTTTATATACTGAACAGCATTGAAAACGCACCACCAGTTGATGATACGAAATATAAATGGGGCGTATGTCAGCATTAAAAATATCAATGAATAAGTACCATACTACCTTATAGACCATGCATGACGACGAACAACTTACAAAAACGATTGCATGAACACTCCATGAAACACAACATCAAAACACAACATATTGCATGCATAGCATGAAAAACGTAAATTGAATGTGCAAATCATGCTGATTGGGGCTATTAAATATGGTCTCTGAAAAGCCACTTTCATTTATGAAGTAGTCTTCGAGGGAACGTTGAACAAGTGATGGCAAGGTTGACAGCTGAGAAACGTGAACGTGCCTTAGGTATGCTTCAAGTCGGCATTTCGAGTAGAGTCATCGCACAGCGGTTTGGATACCACCATTCAACAATCACTAGACTCCACAGGCGATACCAGCAGACAGGAACCACCAGAGACCGTCCACGTCCAGGCCAACGACGTGTTAAGACACCACAAGATCGCCATATTGTTCGCCTCCATATTCGTGATCGAACGCTGCCAGCTGCCATGACTGCACCGACTGTTCAAGGTCGACGAGGGGTTATCAGCGCAGACGCTGTGCGTCGCCGTCTTCGCTCTGCTGGGCTGCGTGCTCAACGACCATATGTTAGACCTATCCTGACTGATCGACATTGAAATGAGCGCCGACGTTTGGCAGGAATGTATCGTTATTGGAGATTACAACGTTGGCATGGTGTGCTATTCTCTGACGAACCCCGTTTCCATTTAAGGAATGCTGATGGTCGGTTGTGGGTGTGGCGTAGGCGTGGAGAACGTTACCACTGCCTTGTCCAGACGGATCGATGGGGTGGAGGGAGTGTCATGATGTGGGGCAGGATCAGTTATCATCACCGAACAGCACTCCATGAATGTCATTTACTACCGGGATAACGTCTTGCAAACCACGTCATTCCCTTCTTTCATCAGTATAGGGATATGCACACATATTTCAGCAAGACAACGCCCGAACGCACACAGCACGTGTTACAACACAGTATCTAGCGAACAATAATGTCCCTTTGCTTGAATGGCAAGCATTGTCCCCTGATTTATCGCCAATAGAGACCTTTGGGATTACCTTGGGTCAACGCATCTCACGTCGTCAACAAATGAATAACCCTAGAGAACTGGAAAACGCACTACAGCAGGAGTGGAATGCTATCCCCCAGAACATTATTCGCAGACTTATCGGGTCGACGAGAAGACGTTGCATGGCTTGTGTTGCTGCAGATGGTGGTCATACGCGCTACTGACTTTTCATTGTGACCCCACGTGTCTTTCACACGTAGATGAATTAAAACTAATCAATGATTGTACATCATTTTTTGTTTGTTGTCATTATCAATCATCCATCTATTGCTGTTCACAACAAAAAACATTTATTGCCCAGGTATTATTTTCGAAATTCAAATATTTCTTGGTGGTGCGTTTTCAATGCTGTTCAGTATATGTTACCAACTTAACCATAACCGTATCTCTAATCCTATCCTTAAACCGAATCCCTAAACCGAATCCAGATCCTAAATCTAAACCAGATCCTACTAATCGACTGTTGCTATTTTAACAATATTTGACTTATGGGCCTAAATATTTCACTGAAGATGGAAAATATCAATATAAACTGACGATCAAAAGAAAGTATACCAATTATTTGTATGATAAGTAAACACAATACACGTTCATGGAAGGTTAGATAGGTTCCAGTATTGTTCGTTATAATGCAATCAATGACGAATAGTCGCACATTGCTGCGTTTGGCCGATGCCGCACGTGCAAAATTAGTTTATTCATAAAATTTATACTGCACGAGAAACATAATACTCGTGCACATAAGGGTGTAAAAGAAGGGTGCCATTGCTTAAAACATGCCTCAGTCAACAGTAAAACACCAGAGAACATGGCAAGGCTAACTGCTGAAGAACGAGAGAGAGCTATTGGTATGGTGCAGGTGGGTGCGAGTTATGCCCATGTGGCAAGAATCCTGAATTGCACAATATTGACGATCACCAAGTTGATACAGTGTTACAGGGTGACTGGCAGGACTGCAGACAGACCATGAAGTGGAAGACCCGCGTCACAACAGCCAACGAGGACCGCCATCTCCGCATCTTACACTTACGTAACAGATTCCTCACTATGACGTTATCTGCAGCGACTGGCCTTGGACATGTCACCAGTCGTCACACTGTACGTCGTCGACTACGACAGCATGGTATCAGGGCCTATCGACCATTCAGAGGGATGACATTGATGAGGCAACATCGACTTCGACGTTTACGTTGGGCACGTCAGTTTCAACATTGGCAACATCGGAACTGGCAACGTGTACTCTTTTCTGATGAGAGCAGGTTCCAGTTATTCAGAGCTGATGGCAGGACTCGGATATACCGACGTGCAAGGAGAGAGAACAGCTCCGTGCTGTGTTCAGGAGACTGAACCGTTTGGTGGTGGATCTGTGATGGTTTGGGGCGGTATCTGTGGCCAACAGCGGACAGACCTTATTGTCATTGACGGAAATCTGTCCGACGTCGGGTCCATGCTTGCAAACTTGCACATGGTGGACATACACGCATACACATTGAAACATGTTCTTTGTGGTCAAATTTATTCACCTTCGTTATGAATGGTCCTTTATGAAATCGCACATTTCACCCCTAGTGCTGTTGTGAACTGTGATATTATCATTTTATGGGTTTTATTGAGTATACTCGTGTTTATTTACCGCCAAATTATTATACTTTCAAAATATAACATTTGCATCAACTTGTGTTTTGTGTTGTTTTTAATACTTTGAAAAAATAATTGGTATACTTTCTTTTGATCGTCAGTTTAGTAATGGATGTGAAAGATCAAATTTATAATCCCATACTGTTTAATACAATTCCATATTCAGTAGGGTTATCGGTTTTATTTTAAAAAAAAGAAAAAAGTTATATATATATATTGTTTGTTTGTTTTGTTTTTTTGTTTGTTTTTTTTGGGGGGGAGGGAGCGCTCAATATATAGGAGATGAAGCTAATAGATATTGCAGAAAGATAACCTGTACAAATCCAAATGGAAAATATTTAAATGTTTCTCCGCCAGTAGCTTCGCTGAATTTCGACCTCCAGTCATTTATCATGGCCGGGAACTGACACGCATACAACTCGGCAGACGCTTCGCTAACAGCGTTTTCTTCACCTAGATATAAAATATAGAAAAGACGAAACTGTCACGAGATGATAAGCTTAGCGTTATGCAGTTCTATGTAACATATAGTTATCAGTTTAACAGTCGTAGAGCAACCAATCACCCGCTCGTCTTCCTTGAACAACATCAGCAAGAATACCAGTGAGGTAGGCGATATACCCGGCTTGAGTTACGTGTATGATTGGATTATAGATTGAAAGAAAGGAAACACTTGATATTATAGATGAAATTTTATTCACTATTGGTTTCATTAACGTTTGTATAAGATACAAAGATGTAATGTGACACTAAATGTCAGTAATGTAGCAGTCACTGCCACTAACACAGTTAACTTGCTGAGACAATGGATGAGTTTTGGTGGCAGTCTCTTCTTTACTATTAGTGTTGGCGTGATCACTTATTTGTTTCCCACCAGTGTATAATTAAAGGGACTATCCTGTATGTTTGGTGACTGTTAAGTGATGACGACCAGCAGAGACTTTTAACGTCTGCAAATACATTAGATATAGTTTTCTAAATAAAATATTACTGGCAGAAACACATTGAATATGCAGACAGTGATATTCTAAACATGAAACTATATTTAATGTGTCATACGAGTTGCTCCAAAGTTTTATTGGTCGATAACATCATACAATGCCCCAAACCCAGGGTAATCCCCTTAAAGGGACATTCCTGAGTTTGCTGCACTGTAAGATGTTTCCGACTATTAAAATATTTCTATGATTAAACTTACGTATTAAATATTATATTTTCTTGTTTAGAGTACCAGTGTATGTATATTCAATGTGTTTCTGATCGTCTTAATATTTGTAAGAAGCCCAAACTGGATTTTGTTTTCAAATAATTTCGTACGTATGACAAAAATCTTTTTTTTAGGAAATAAAATTAATTTTAACCTGGTACAAATATTAGAACGATCAGAAACACGTTAATATTCAGCCACTAATATTTTATGCAAAAATATATTTGATATGTAATTACAGTCGTCAAAAAGTCTCTGTTAGTCGATAACATCTTAAAAATTGCAGCAAACTCACGGAATGCCCCTTTAAGTTACATTTGTGCAATGGGATAGAATAACCATTGGTGAATGTGCACTCACTACAGAAGGTGCTGTCGGGTTAATGAACTTATTGTTTTATTAGCATCATGGGAAGAGTTTTGTAAAATAGGTACCGTGATGAAACATATCAGCAGAGAAACAGATTCTGTATGTAATGTTAACGTCTGGGAAAGTGAAAATTTTAGAATTCTTCGAAGGCTGAACAAGGTTTTCAGAATCTAAAACAAATTATATGATTTTTCTGTGACAGAAAGTCAGTTATCTAGAAAAAAAAAAAAAAAGTCTGGATGACCTGGTAATAGCAAAATGCCCATTGAATAGAAACATGAAAGGTAGGATGCGGTGCTCCTGGTAATGGTATGCAACACACCATCATCCCACGTTGTACGTGAATGCACTGTTTGATGGTCCTGCATGATATGGCCAGGAAAAAGATTTACTTTAATGAACTGTACTTCGTAAACAAAAGTATGTCACAATGACCAAGTAATCCCACCTTGCACTTGCATGTAAAGTTTGATGATCATCTATGATTTGTTAAGGAAGATATGGCCCTAACAAGTATTCCCTTTAATGTACAGTAAATCGTGATAATGGGTCTCTGTGACCTAGTAATGGTATACGACACACTGACATTCCACGTGGTACTTGGATGTATGGTTTGATGATCATGTATGAATTAGTAAGGAGGATATGCCCCGGACAAGGAATCACTTCAATGTTGTTGTTGTTTTGTATGTGGGTTTTTTTTTTTTTTTTTCGTTTTTTACTTCCATGTGCAGTAAACCATTAAAGATAGACCTAGTAATGATACGAGATACATAGCTAAAATAGTCACTGTTAACATTATTTGTAACAACCTAAAATGTCTTAGCTGCCCAATATGTCCACCCCTTGACTACATAAACATATAGGAAAACCTGGTGCTGGCAAATATGTATAGATGTATGATTATCGATATAGTAGTCATATTAGGTTTGTCTATTACATACTTAGGCATTAACGCACTAGCACATGTTTTACATGCCGTTGCTGGAATCCGATCATATGGATTCGTCCGCAGTTCCTACACCACCACGACATCCATATTGACCACATGAATTTGTGGGAAAACCCGGCACTGGCAAGTATGTATAGATGTATGACTATTACATACATAGATATTAACATACTGGCACAGGAGATACAATCCTTCACTTTTTTGTCTCACAAAATGTCTCTTATGTCAGCCAGGACTCGAACCTGTGACACTATTAATTTACTCTGGAATGAATCAATGAGTGACTGAATGAATGAATGAATGAACGACTGACTGACTGAATGAATGAATGAATGAATGAATGAATGAATGAACGAGTGAGTGAGTGAGTGAGTGAGTGAGTGAGTGAGTGAGTGAGTGAGTGAGTGAGTGAGTGAGTGAGTGAGTGAATGAATGAATAATGTTTAACAATACCTCAGCACATAAAATGCAAGGGTTCTTGGGTGGCAAACAAAGGTAAGTATAGCCTATACTATAGGAATGGATGGAGATTTACCTTGGTACCATAGAGTGCCGTATATTGTCATTCTTTTGAAGGGATTCATCATGGCGTTCCACAGAACACTAGGTTCAGCTGGACCACTGCAATCAAACACAATTCACTTACAGCAAGCATAGACAGTTTTACAATCAATTTGTATTATGTTTAATAGTTCATTTATACTTCGACAAAGACTACTCATGAACACTCTTTGTCTCTCTCTCTCTCCATCTGTCTCTCCATCTCTCTCTCTCTCTCTCTCTCTCTCTCTCTCTCTCTCTCTCTCTCTCACACACACACACACAAATGCACACGCACACACACACGTACGTACATGACCTAGTTACAGTGCAATGGTCTGATCTACTTCCGCCCCATGATATAGCTGGTCCCGACCAGGTCCACGATCACCATAGGCAGGTCAATATCTTATAATTATAACCCTCCTTACTGTTTTCTATTTAACTCAGTTTTTGTGCTTACATCCAATTACGGTTCAAGCACGCACACACCTCGGCTATCTGGACTGTCTGTCCAGAACAGTGGGTTAGTTGTTAGTGGTTAGTGAGAGAAGAGGGTCGTCGTTAAAACTCGTTCTGTGTGAGAGCCGGTACCGGGCTGCGAATCCTGTACCTACCAGCCTTATGTCCGATGGCTTAACCACGACGCCACCGAGGCCTGTCCTCCTTACTACACACACACGCATACGCACACATACACACGCACGCACGTACATACTCAAAATTATGTGCTGGGCACTTGCGGATGGCATCTGGTGACGACCACGTTTCGATGGGCGTGCCGCCCCACGATGCTTGGACCAATCCGATTGGGAAGTTCAAATGAGGGTAGACGTATTCAGCAAATAGGATGCAAACAGCAGAGAAGTCTGGTACAGTTTCTATGGAAACAATATAGATGTTTATTAACATAAGACAATTCACATGGGCCGAGTTGCATTGGCCGACACCGACTCAAAACAAATAATGATAATAAAAATAAATAAACTGATTTTCTGCACAACTGCAATGCTCTGCATTACTTACTGTTTTCGCTATTTAACTTTCAAAAGTGGGGCTATTTGACGTGTTTCCAGCGTTGTCATTTGGTTTACTGTGAAGCGCATAAGCCAGACTCTAGTGGACGTTTTTCTGCTCATTCTGGCTCAAAGAAACCCTGTCCTTGGTACAACAGAGTACGAGTTGAAAGATACCTACATTTTAATAGTATGCGCACATTACCCTTTTATGTCTTAACGCAGTGTAATAAATCAGTAATAACGAATTCAGAGTAGTCTGTTTTTGTAAACTTTTAATAATCCATTACATCATATGTGTGTCATTTTTTAATCACTATTGTTATAACTATATTCAGTTTTGTCAAAATTTCAGTTAGCTTAATATCTGGGTTTGTGTGCGTTACGTTTGTACTAATTAATAAAGAGTCAGTGTTTGCGATTTTTATTCATTTTAATTTGATTTTATGCTTATATGCAATTAAAGCTGTCCTGGGTACATACGTAGCCTAAACATAAACATATAAGGGCTGTCTGTTCAAGACAGTGGATTAAAGGTTAGGTGTTTTATGAGAGAGAGAGAGAGAGAGAGAGAGAGAGAGAGAGAGAGAGAGAGAGAGAGAGAGAGAGGGGGGGGGGGAGTAGTAGCCTTACAAACCTAGGCCTGTCCGTTGTGACGTAATTATAATGTAATCAATAGGTAATAATAATAAAAAAAATAATAATAAACAGATAAACGAATGGATATGTGTATGTAACTGTTAATGTGTATTTAAGCCACATCCAATTGCAGTACCGTTCGTAGGAGCAGTCCACTTAATGGCTATTCCATGGAGATCTTCATAAGGTGTCTTGGATTCCACCCTCAAGGCTTGAAATATTCTTATATCCTTAAATGTCAACGCTCTCTGTATTTCTGTTTTTGCATTAAATACCTGTTTTTAAATGAAATTAACAAGAAAATCTAAATGTGATAATTCTTAATATGCATTATGATAATCACAAAAAGCGTCGTGGTACTATTAAAATAGCGTTATGGTTGTTGAATGTGGAAGTTTTGACAGTACAAGCATGGTGTTTGTCCTTACTCTTTCCTGCAATAATTCTAGGAACTTATGTTCACAAATATATGTTCACTGTTAAATTAAAAAGATTAAAAGATTGCAATAATTCTAGGAACTTATGTTCAAAAGAATATCTCTTGAATTAAATCCTATTGCGTAACAGATGGTAATAAAAAGTCCACTTATGCTTTCCACCGGTTTTAATGTCTAAAATTATATGATTTAAAGACATCATTATTTTTTTTCTGTGAATTAAGACTTGACATATCACTGCCTCATACGCTGGAGAAAAACAAATATTGATAGACACACACACAATTAAAAAAAACCACCGGATATTACGAAGTTGAAGTCGTGTACTCTGTATAGGATTTTCTTTACGTTTATAATAATAAGTTATTTATAGGCCCGTAGGAACGATCGCTGGAGTGGGAGGACACAACCACTAGCGGGGGAGGAGCACAGCTTTCAAAGAGTGTGTGTGTGTGGGGGGGGGGGGGGGGGGGGGGTTGCAATTCATATGTTTACCTTTATTTATGTAGACAAGGGCAATTGAAGTTGGGGGGGGGGGGCGTGATTCATTTAATACTCTTGTTTATGTTAATACTTTAAAGTTTGTTTTGTTTAAAGACAAAACTAGAGGAGATTGATGTATTAATCATCGGCTATTGAATATCACACATTTGATCATTTGGACACCCCCAACAAAATAAAAAAAATTCCATAAACAGCACTAATCTTTTATGCCATGTTTCCAAACAAAGGACAACCAAATGTCACAGCCTTTGAAATCCCAGTCGTGGGACACTATTATTTGGGACAGGAAAAACACTATGGCTCCACCGACAGGATTCGATCATTCGACCAAAACACGGGAGCCGAGCGCCCTAGCTACTGATTACGCTAGAACAAATTCTCACTTCACGTTTTTTTGTATCAATCAACAGCTATCACACTGCGGCAGTGTAAGGTCTACCGCGGCAGTGTAAGGTCTACCGCGGCAGTGTAAGGTCTACCGCGGCAGTATGATAGCTGTTGATAAACAAAAATGGGAAATAAGGGTTACATTTTTAAAAAATTGGGGCCGAACGTAGCCCAGTGCTAAAACGTTCGCTTGGTGTGCGGTCGATCTTGGTGCGATCCCCGTAGGTAGGCCCATTGGGCTATTTCTTGTTCCAGCCAGTGCTCCACAACTGGTATAATAAAGGCCGTGGTATGTGCTATCCTGTCTGAGGGATGGTGTATATAAATATTCCATGCTAGTCGTTAAACAAAACAAACTAACTTTAAAGATTTTTGTCCGTACCCGACCCAAGGAAAAATCCATGTTACTCTGTCCTGAGCAGATCCAAACATCCCCGAACAAAACGTCATCTAAACTCTGCTGTCCCTCGCTGGACGTCACCGTCACGGAAAATGGACCCTTTTCAGAAATGGCCGGGAGAGTTGCCTTCCAAAAGCCGCCTGACCCTTCCGGGTTTTTGACGACCGTCGTTGTTTGGTAGCCTTGACCGCTGACGGCCACCGTGACGGTGTCGCCGATCTTGGACGCGGTTCCCCACACGACGGCTCTGTTTGGTGCTCGTTGTAAGACCATGTGACTTCCATAGTAGGAGGCGAATCGGATCTCCGATACAGCCGCTGGAAGATGTGATAAAATATGATATTACATGGCAGAATATTATTGTTTATGGTACAGAAAATACTAGTATGTCTAATCAGGATTGTCCAATTAAACACCCGAAAAGTTTTAAGGTAAATGAAGCCTTTTTTTTTTTTAATTTACCAACTAATATTTCCATAATTTATCCATAAATTCAAGATGATCGCCATATTATATACTAAAACATGAAATGTAATGCTAGACTTCTAACAGGTGCATTCATAGTATTAATAGTTATCCCTAAGTGTTATATGTCTAAGAATTGATATGTGTTATCTTTGAAGTGGTTTACTAAGTTATATATTAACTAAATGTAATATGTCTGTCAATATAACCAATTCTACTAAATATTATTATTTCAGCTTCCAACTGTCTGGGTGACATTGTTACTTATAAATGCATAAATCTCTGTTTCCTGGAATAAAGATAACTTTTTATCCTTGTTCTATGAAATATTACATAGAAGGCCACCATGAACCTACTGAAATAGGAAATGCAACATCTCGGCTTCTAACTGGGATACATTCACGATATTAGTGGTTATTTCTACTTTTCTATATGATACGTTTTGTATATGATGGGTCTGCAATGTTTTAAGCAGTCACGTTTTCATAATATTAGCATAAACGCAGAAATGACCAATACATTGAAAACACAGAATTAACAGATGAATTAGTCTTTTTCAACCAGAATTTGGTAAGAATAATATATTCAAACTATAATTAAAGGCATACTGTCACAGATTTAAGGACCTTATTTCTCTAAAAATTAATAATAAATCAAAATTACATTAATTTTTACAGATCAAATATAGCTATTGCATCACTTTAACTACACCATAATGAAGGTTAAATCCATGTTAACCCTCTCAGCTATGTTAGTTTTTGAATTAAGGACCACTGCCATAATTCAATTATTTTTTACAAAATATCATTAATAAGTGGAGTATGGTGGTTACGTAGATGGTTGAATAAAGTGCATTTAGGGACAAATCAAATATATATTTTTAAGTAATACTTTGTTAGGCCATGTAATAGGTCAGTGGTCTGTGTATATTTTAAAATACCACCAAATCAAATACTATAGATGACAATAGCAAATGTGGCTAAAGCAACGTTTTAATCAATCTTTAACAATATGCAATCTAGTGTTTCAAACGCAATATAATACGCCAGCAAATGCCTGTGACAAACAACCTACACTGGCTACATACAGCAATAAGGAGACAGGAAGTCTAGGGGCGATTTTCTCACATGCCTTAATAGTGTACATTTGTATTATACTAATATATAAAGGCATATTTATTCGTTTCATTCATTTTAACTTGATTTCTTACATATATCCAAGCACGCTGCCCTGTACACACGACTCCTCTATCTTGGATATAGATATTGAGAATGAAATGACAAGGCAATCACATCACTGAAGCCAGTAAGGCATATTGCACGTGGAATAATAGATATTGAGAATGAAATGATAATCATAGCAGGTAGCTGTTAGAGTATACGACATATATTTTTTTTTATAACAGTGCATATTAAAACTGTTTACAATAACACACACTTTCGTTTCTTTGAATTCAAATTCACAGTAATTTTCGAACACTTTTGAAGCGTTAGATAGCTATTAAAGTTATTCCCATAATGTTCAATTGAGTTACAAGTTGAATACTGAAAACATAAAATTAAAATTTTAGTGTTCCCAAAGTTATTTTAACTAGCATATTTTCAACGTTGAATTTAAAATTATTCCACTAATTATATTGTTCTACGTGTTTTATGTGTTATTTTGTATTACATACAGAGTTGAATACAGTTGAAATTACAACTTTAGCAATTTGTAATGGGTCTTTCACTATATTTGCTGGACAATTTTGATATATTCTGGAACTGCATATAATTGCCAATTATATATAAAATATATACATAGTTTGCCCACCAACTGGTGATTACGACCGTGTTAGCGATGTACAAAAATCAACGGTAAAAATACTAGTTTATCAAATTGTACATATATATGCTATTTTTAATTGAAAAGAGTTAGGCAAACATCAATTTCAAACAAATCTATTATTAATTTGCCAGCTCCTAGAAATAGCATTTTAATAAATTGTAGTGAATCAACTTGTAACAAAAATCCTATCTTAAAAAAAAAAATGTAAATTTATAAAAATAAAAGGCTCATGGGTACATGGGTCTAAACGATCATCTGAGTAAATTATTCATGCTACCTTCCAGACTCATGGAATACAGTATACCCATTTTCTAGTGGGCAGTGTGGGGTGGCCAAATTCATGATTTTGTTTATCCATGGGTCATGGAAGCTTCCCACCAAATTTAGTTGGACATGGTCTAGTAGTTATGCAGACATTAGTTTAAAGGCATTTCTGGAAGTAGACAAGAAGATTTTTTTTAAATTGTCTTAATTTATTTTTCTTTTTGGCCCATGTCTTTTATTCTCGGGAGTGGGGGTGGGGAAAGAGGGTTAATAAGAATGACCAAATTCACAATTTGTTTCCATAAGTCAAGGTAATGGTAAAATAAAGAGGGGTTTTGTTAAGAATTGTCTTGGTGTTATCCCCTTTTGGGCTCCTGGGAAGGGGTGGGGGTGGGGGGGGGGGCAGCATGATCAAATTCACAACTGTGTTTATCCATGTGCCAAGGAAGCTTCCCAACAAATTTAGTTGGAAATGATCTAGTAGATCTGAAGAAATTACAGTTTAAATGCATTTCTTTATATACAATGTTTTTTGTTGTTGTTATTGTTGTTGTTTTATTATAAACTTCAACCCCTCTCTGGGGGACCTGACTAATGGGGGACGTAATATTAGTGATATTCACAGATTAGATATACCACCTATTGATAATTAAACATATGAAAACTATTCGGTTATAGCATTTGTAGAAGTACAAAAGATATTTTAAAATTGGTTTAATTTTCCTTTTTGGGGGCCAGGGGTGGGGCATCAAAATGACCAAATTCACAAAAGAAAACGTCTTCATGTAGTACTGTACCAACGAATCTTCCCACAAAATGTATGAATTGGCTAAGTAATTTCTGGAAAAGAAGTTTTTAAAATGTGAAAGGTTTACGCTACGACGGAACACGGACGAAAACGGGTCGCCTTCAACTCAGGTGACCTACTCGCCCCAAAACCAACTCACCCCCTACCAACTCGCCCAAGTGTTTGGACAACTCACCCCAAACTTTACTGTCCGTAAATAATTGTGACAAAATTAAAATTGGACGTCTACAACTTTAGTGTCATTTTATTTATTAATATTACGTTGAAACTCCGCTATTACGACCACTTATTAAATGGTTTTATATTGGGGAGACCTTAATATCGGATAAATAATAATCTATTATAATGAACTGTCAAGCCTATTTTAACGACGTTTGTGAGTTTGTCCCTTATTTCCTTAATGGAATGATCAGGCAAGGCTTTTGGACTCCCGACTGGTGTGCATATTCAACAATATTTAATGTACATTATTAAGAAAATGATAATAATATGAGTTGACTAAAGTTTAGTAAACAGTGTGGGCGAGTTGACCTGCTTCCCATACAGCTAATAAAATGTTCCAGCTTGCTCTAGGAGAAGACACAAGTGAACTCGGGGCTATTTTTAACAGACAATTGGACGTCCACCCGAGAAGAAAAAGAAAAAAATCAAGTCATGCATAACTCGTCTTCTGACAAAGAGACGTATATTTTAGTAGTCCCCCGCCCCTTCCTTCGCCCCCCCCCCCCCCCCCCCCCCCCACCATTCCATTCATAAAACGGCCACGTGTCTCGCAGTTTTCCGTATACGGAAATGGTTACAATGCATTGTTCTATCTTAATTAATGATGTGTACTCAACACATGTATTTCTGCACAAAGTCCGACGTGTATTCCTCTACCTAGCTGACCTGTGACGTCGTGCATACATTTGCATATTAATGAGTTATCATGCATGTTAATGAAAACCCGACCAATGGCCGATTAATAATTATACTACTGAAGTTTCATATGTTCCATGCAGCTTTTAAGCAGGTATCCTGCTAAGTCAGCAAAAAAAAAAGGGGGGGGGGGTTAAAATGTCAAACAATTTAGTAATTCCTATGTATTTGGGCGGGATGTAGCCCAGTGGTTCAGCGCCCACTCGATGCGCGGTCAGTCTGGGAACGATCCCCGTCGGTGGGCACATTGGGCTATTTCTCGTTCCAGCCAGTGCACCACGACTGGTATATCAAAGGCCGTGGTATGTACTAGCTTGTCTGTGGGATGGTGCATATAAAAGATCCCTTGCTGCAAATCGAAAAGAGTAGCCCATGAAGCGACGACAGCGGGTTTTCTCTCTCAATATAAGTGTGGTCCTTAACCATATGTCTGGCGCCATATAACCGTAAATAAAATGTGTTGAGTGCGTCATTAAATAAAGCATTTCCTTCCTATGTATTTGTCACACGAAACAAGCTGTCAGTAACAAATCGGACTCAGGTTGTACCTGGTACAATCTGCAATGATTTGACCACACCTATACATAAATCTTCTGTTCATTACCTGTCACTGTCCTAACTGGCGTAGGAAGCGGGGGAGGGGGGCAAGGGGGCGTCCACACACACACACACACACACACACACACACTGTAGCAGCAGCGATGGTTTATATATTTATACATGCATTTAATTCGTGTGTGCTCACTCCCATCCCCACCCTAGTTCATCCATATTAACGTCGACTGCATGTCGACGTTAATATGGATGAAGTACCCCCCAACCCCAACCCCCCCCCCCCACACACACACACTTTTTGACACCTTCCTACGCCCGTTAGTCCGAAAAGTATTGACTTAATGTGCGACCTGCACTACGTCCGTGTAAGATCAATATTTTAAATATTTGTACCGAGTTATTTGCATGTAGAAATCATAAATACCTGATATTATATGACAAAGGAATACACAATACACCAACATCCTCGCTTCTTTTCAAGACTCGTGTCTGCCGTGTGTGTTTACAGTTGTAACAGAAACTTCTTATTTCAACACATACACCTGTACCTCGTCAATTCAGTAACTCGAACTCCCAAATACGTACGTTACGTTTCGGTAGCATACACGCAGGTGTCGGGAAATTATACCTACAGAGAAGCCAGTTATTAATCCGTCTTTTGATGTCTATGATGGATAATCCAGCTAGTTGTTTAGCAAACACTATTTTACATATCAACGTATTTACATGTATAACTTCATAACAAACATAAACTTATATCTGTTTAAAAACCGCAAGGTAATTAAATGTTAACAGTAAACGTGATTGTGGCGTGACGAACAGAACTATATTTTGATGCCGCCGAGGCCGGAAGCCGGGTGACTGCACACCCGAGGTAAGTTCAATCAACCTTGTCGCTAATGTTCGTCAGCGTCTGCGAAACGTTTGCAGGCTGAACTCTCTGCCGAGTCCGTTGACCCATGACGTCAGCTCTGGTTAAAAATAGTCTACTGGTTTTGCATACTGCTGGAAAGACAATATTATAAAATGTTTCCGTAATACCACATGCAAATAAGTATACACAACAACTGTGGCAGGATTTTAAAATATTGTTTGACCTAAAAACAGAACCTACTACAAATATTGATGATATGTCACTGGGAAATCTAAACTACAGTTCGGCTTTTTTCCCCGTTTACGGAATCAATACACTTCGAGGTCGTTTATTGAAATCGTGTTTGTTTACCAGATAGGTGTCGGGAGATGGCAGCACCTGGTGGGGGAGGGGGCACTAAGTCATATTGTGCATATTCTGGCCCCTCAGGTTTAGAGTTGGGGGCCAATGCCCCCCACCCCCTCGCATGGGCGTATATAGGGGGGGGGGTTCGACCGAACCCCCCCCTCCCCCCCCGAAATCGCTTTTTTTAATAATTTAATATATCTGACATTGATATCTGACATTATTATATTTACTCAACATAGAAATATATGTCCAATATCTCTGCAATCTATTTTGGAACCCCCCTTTTCAAAACTCAACATAAAAATATATGCCCAATATCTCTGCAATCTATTTTGGAACCCCCCTTTTCAAAATCCTATGTACGCCCATGTCTCGTTTCCGACGCCTTTGCTGGCAGCAGGCTAATAATAGTGAGTCGTTTAATAAAACATTCCTGTCTTCGATATCAGTAGCTAGCACGACAGGTTATCGACTAAACTTCTTTCTTTTTTTTACTCTTGGAAACGGTTTTGTTATTAGAAACAAAGCCTTTGAGTTACAGCGTTTCGGAGCTGTATGTCCCATCCTACAAAAAATTTATTTTGCAAGTAATTTCAGTTTGGTTTGATGTAAGAAGAAAAGTAAAAATGTTTTGAAAATAACAAAATTGTTTTCCTATTTTTGTGTGCGACAATCGGCTCATAAATATATAAGTTGTAGTAAATTCCATAGTATGAAAAAAGGTGAACAACCCCGTCGGTTGAGTTATATAGTCTAAATGAACTTGGGGGGGGGGGGGGGGGGGGGGTGTGGAGGTGGTGTGCAGTAAAATATAATCGCTTGCACAGTAATATTAGAATCTCCCCAAGTTAGACAACCTAAACAGGGTATATGTTCATATTTTTCTGGCAACTGGTTCCGGAGAGATGCGTATATCACCGTGTATCATTGTACACATGATATTGCGAGCTCCGAAGCGAGAGATCTATCATTTGATATGGCTTTCCGATGAAATAATTGTATTGGCAGATTATCTAGCATAATACTGTGCAATATAAATTAGCACCAGGTGAAAGAAAACGGCAACTAACTTACTCCGATGCGTTGGTAGTTTGCTTTTCTCTCGCTTCGGAGTTCGCAATATCCTGTGTACGATGATACACGGTGTATAATAATAATAATAGATTTTTATTTCAGATCAGAGATCCATAGAACATATATAAACATCACATACAAAACTGATTACATAATATACAGCTGCTTGTGCCAGCGATTTACACATACAGATTTGACGTACACAGTTGTACACCGCAGGTGGGCAAGTAGGTCGTTTGTAGGTCGTATATAGAGCTGTCATGTTTACACATCAACATGACCGACCTCGACGGTGTCGTGGTTAAGCTGATGGGTACTGGGTTCGCATCCCAGTACCGGCTCCCACCCAGAGCGAGTTTTAACGACTCATTGTGTAGCGGTGTAAGACCACTATACACCCTCTTCTCTCTCACTAACCACTAACAACTAACCCACTGTCCTGATCAGACAGCCCAGACAGCTTAGGTGTGTGCCCAGGACAGCGTGCTTGAACCTTAATTGGATATAAGCACGAAAATAATTTGAAATGAAATGAAATAAATCAGTGATGTATAAATAATCATTATACACATGGTTGTCAGCTTTAACATTTTGGCTTATCAATTTTTTTAAATTTTTTTTATAATGGCCTGTCTAAAAGAAACAAACAAAGAAAACCAGTAAGGTTTTATTTAATAACGACCTAACGCATTTTTATTTCTGGTTATATGACGTTGCATAATGAAAGAGGAAACCCGCTGCCGCCACTTCATAGGCTACTATTTTTGATAAACAGTAATGGATCTATTACAATATGCACCATCCCACAGTCAGAATAGAACATACCACGGCCCTTTTTTATACCGGTTGTGGAGCACTGGTTGGAACGAGTAATAATCAAATGGGCCCAACGACAGGGATCGACACTATAAATAATAATAGTATATTCGCTTCAAGGAGACGAGTTGTGTTGTTGGGGTTTTTTTACACAGAAAAGCCCAGACAGACTGAGTCAACAGAGAAAATCAACACTGTCCTGACTGCACATTTTTAAAGATTTTCCGACAAATCGAATCTTTTAACGGAAGCGTATTAGTGCCACCTAACACAATAAAATAATTCTATTTGCCTACATATAATCTTCGTAACAGATTCTGAAAATTTGTAAAACTTTCAACTTGAAGCAAAAAGCAATAGCACCTTTACAAAGTACCCTCATTCCATTTATGCGGAAATTGAAAAGAACATGTTTTACATACCAGATTAAGATATGCCTATAGTACTTAAAATGCAGATCTATATCGTTGTGGTCTTACTACGGATCTCTCGTGTAATTGTGGACATTACTTTGAAAGCACTCATCATTATTTCTCTGAATGCCAATTGTATTACCATTAAAGAGACAGTCCTGAGTTTGCTGCATTGTAAGATGTTTCCGACAAATAAAATATTTCTACGATTAAACTTACATATTAAATATATTTTTTTGTTTACAATATCAGTGTCTGTATATTGAATGTGTTTCTGGTCGTCTTAATATTTGTAAAAAGCCCAAACTGGATTTTATTTTCAAATAATTTCGTACGTACGAAAAAACTATATTTTAGGAAATACGATGAAATTTAACTTAGTACAAATATTAGAACGATCAGAAACACTTTTAATATACAACCACTAATATTTTATGCAGAAAAATATATTTGATATCGTTAAAACGTCTCTGTTAGTCGATAACATCTTCAAAATTGCAGCAAACTCAGGAATGTCCCTTTAAAGATAACATCTCTAAACAGTTTTGAACCGATTAATCTTCACTTGATATTAAAGGGACATTCCTGAGTTTGCTGCCATTTTTAAGATGTTATTGACTAACAGAGACTTTTTAACGATTTTAATTAGATATCAAATATATTTTTCTGTATAAAATATTAGTGGCTGTATATTAAACGTGTTTCTGATCGTTCTAATATTTGTACTAGGTTAAATTTCATTTTATTTCCTAAAATATATTTTTTCGTACGTACGAAATTATTTGAAGACAAAATCCAGTTTGGGCTTCTTACAAATATTAAGACGGCCAGAAACACACTGGATATACAGACACTACTTTCGCTCGCCCATATTCAAATCGGCCTCAAACTAATTTAAAGGTCATTTTAAAATTTAAAATAATTATTCTCAGTGTAAGAATACAGACTGTCTTAGTCTGTAAAAAAAAACATAGTAATGTAGTTATGACAGGTGTTCACAGTAACACTTATATAATACAAGAAACCATATCACACATTGTGTTTATAGTCAACTGTCATCTGATTCAGCATTCGCCACCACTTTTAGAGGCTACCAACCCCCATCCCGCCACATCTGAATCGCTCAATACCCCTACACGGTATTCTGCAGTGAGTTTATAATATGTTGGTCTTGTGTGTCAGGGAAAATACGTGTACGGACGAGTGTCTCGTTGTCATGCATGACAGTCTTTGTGGACTGATTAATTAGCGAACATTCGCCAGATCTGTGTTATCAGAAGCAGAACAAGTGACGTCATAATACCTGGAACTTGATGACCTGCACCTGAAATAACAACAAAATGGATTTCATGTCATTTGGAAGTGGACACTATTACAGGTCCATGTTATTCAGATTGTGTTGTTGATTAATAACAAACCGCGTTTAAAGAGAGTTAGAGTTTGGAAGTGGACACTACTACAGGTCCATGTTATTCAGATTGTGTTGTTGATTAATAACAAACCGCGTTTAAAGAGAGTTAGAGTTTGGAAGTGGACACTACTACAGGTCCATGTTATTCAGATTGTGTTGTTAATTAATAACAAACCGCGTTTAAAGAGAGTTAGAGTTTCCTTTGTTTATGGATTTCATGTCATTTGGAAGTGGACACTATTACAGGTCCATGTTATTCAGATTGTGTTGTTAATTAATAACAAACCGCGTTTAAAGAGAGTTTGGAAGTGGACACTATTACAGGTCCATGTTATTCAGATTGTGTTGTTAATTAATAACAAACCGCGTTTAAAGAGAGTTAGAGTTTGGAAGTGGACACTACTACAGGTCCATGTTATTCAGATTGTGTTGTTAATTCATAACAAACCGCGTTTAAAGAGAGTTTGGAAGTGGAC
>NC_054702.1:51684563-51707063 GCF_016097555.1 Gigantopelta aegis
GGGAGAACAGACAGAGATTCAGAGACAGAGAGGAGATGGGGGAGATGACTAACAGAACAATTATACAGTATACTCATAAATGAAGCTTTTCACTGTAGCGTGTGGGTTTTTTGGTGTTTTTTGTGGGTTTGTTTGTTTAATAGTCCACAGAAGAAGGCAAGGGGTCCAAGCTCACCACTTATTCCCATTATGTCTGCTTCTTCGTTTATCATCTGACGCAGCTTCAGGAATCCAGGTTTGCTGCCGTCATCAGACCACACGAGGTTTACAATTCCTGGAACAAGGGTATTCATAACCGAGCCTATTATTCCGGGTACTCTGTCTAATGCATTTTTGATGTTCTTGATAAACACTTCTTTTCCTTCTTTCGCATAATCCTTTATGGCAATATATATGTTCCTTACAAAAGCTTTTTCAGTATCACCAGTTAAGTACTCCAAAAGCTTGTGTAATTCAGCTAGGAAATTATCAGCAATACCGTCTAAAGTGTCATCTAAAAATCTACGGGAGCGTGGATTAATTTCTTTAAGCTGCACAGGTTGAATGTTTTCTTGCTGCACGGAATCAGTGTTCTTGGTGCTGCCAATGTAAGGCATGACACAGACGAGGAACATGGTGCCAAGCATCAGTTGAAGCAGAGAAGCCATGGTGTCTGAAAGTAGACGAGAAAACAAATCGTAATTATTTTTTTTTATCTAGTAGAAGGTCAGATGTGGATCCAAGAGGTCCCGTGACCCCTTACTTGAAAAACCTTAAGGGTCACACGTCTGCTGTGACTCCTAAATATTTTTGATTACATTAGTCTAGGCTCAGTATATTGTGCAGGCACCTAAATTAGGAATCCCATTAAAATTAGGCTAAATCTACTCTCATCCAAGTAATTTCATGTGCTACCATTTTATAAAAAACTGGACATTTCTTGGTATCTGAATCGCAAAATTAGCCATATTTAAACAACAATTTTAAAACCATTTTAAGGAATATTTTGAATAGTAGGCCCTATTTTATCCCAAGGTTTTCATGTACATTCCTTAAACGCACGAGATCTCACGGGTTAAGTGTGTGTGTGTGTGTGTGGGGGGGGGGGGGGGGGGCAGTGTTTAGAGACCGAGACGTCTAAAGGAGTCCGGGGGTACAAACACGCCAACCTTCACACACACACACACACACACGCGCGCGCGCGCACAGAGAGAGAAACCACTGGCGTAGGAAGCGGGGGCATATCCCCCCCCCCCCCCCCCCCCACACACACACACACTTTGTAGCAGTAGCTATGGTTTTTATATATTTATACATAATCTTGTAATGTTCCAATCATCGATTATAATCGAAAATGGATCTGTTTATCTCTGCTGATTACAAAAATCCATAATAATCAATAGTAAAATTGGCAATTTGTAGGGTCTATCCTGGAGAACACAATGATAGGTGCATGATTTTTTAATTCAAATCCTTCTTATGTTCATATAATTCTGAACGATTGTGTAATCGAAAGTTGATCGGTTGGTGCAAACCGATTATAAATGATGGTCGATGGTGAAATTCCAACCGATTCCCAAAACTGTTCATACATAAACGTCGTTTGGAGGGAGACAGCAGGTGCGTGTGCAAATTTTTCTTTTCTTTTTAATACATTTTCCGGGGTAGCATGTCTCGACCCGACCTGACCCATAAACTACGCCCACCAGTCTAAACTTCCTGCACACGTGACTGGACAGCCCTAACTCATGTTATATCTTTGTGTATTATGAAGTGAAGTTATCAAACACCTCACGAGTCATGTCATGAACTACAAATGCGAATGGTCATTGATCAACAGGGGTAGTCTACTTGATCTCTCTATTGCACCGACTTTAAATACAACAACTTACCGTATTGGTTTCTTAAAAACAAACAATAACAAATAGACAAATAATCACAACCAAACACACACCCTGCTGAATCGTGTTTCTTGGCACTAGAACCATCAGATTATGAATGCCATTTGTCCGCTAATAGGTATTTGAGTATTTGGGGATCCACTAATATTTTTGGTCCCCATCCCTCACCCACTCATGGGCGTTCACAGGGATTTTTCACAGAAGGGGGGTGTGGGGGGGGGGGGGAAGATATGTTGTCACTTAATATTCAAACATAGGCATGGTCAAGCATAAGCGGTAAGTGAATATTTGGGAAGGGGACTGATTGGTTGAGATTTTGTACGGGGGTTCGGGGACACCCTCCCCAGGGAAATTTGAAAGCTAGATAGACAGAAATGCATGTTCTTGCATTCTACAAGTAAAATTCATCATTACAAATACTGGATAAATGCGACATTTTTAAAATGCATTTTTCACCATGTATAATATTTATATGCAAGTATACGTAGAAATTCTGTACAATCCAGTGAAATAATTCGTTACGTTTGCAATCGCAAATATCGTTAATAACAACGACGAATCGAAGGACTTTTTATAAAAACGTAACTGAACTCTTGGTGACGCATTTAAGTCATTTCTAGAGGGACTTGAGACAAACAAGACGAAATAAAATATGATTTCAATATGGTCATACTTTCTGATGATGAATGTCACCGAATGTTTTGTATACATAAACAATATATATTGGAGCTTAAAGGAGTGGTTGTCCATACCAGATAAAGTGAGGTGTAGGAATGGTACGGTAGAAAAGGGGCTTGACAGCATTGGCCATTCTCTTGAGGAGATTAGCATACACAAATCGTCTGAGTGATTTAGTGGCAATCGTCAGAAGATGACCATAGGAAATCTCGGAGATATTCTACGTAACACTGGATATCATATATTATGATTTTGAACTCCTAGTTAATGACCTGAACTGATGATATTGGTTAGCCAACCAGAATCTGGATACCTTCTGTGCAGCGATAAAATCCAACGGTTCACCAATGGGAAGCATGTGGGGATTCACTGATGGCACATATAGATCTATAGCGTGTCCGTCCATATTCCAACGGGTCACGTATAGTGGACATCACTGTGAACACAGTCTGGAGTTCCAAAGTATAGTGACACCTAACGGCCTCAGTATTTGACCAATTGAAAAGCTCGAGGATACCTTCGCGAGAATCACAAATGTACTACTTTTGTCTTTTGGTGCTGATTTTCAGGACTTATATGGGGGGGGGGGGGGGGGGGGGGGTTCCAGTTTAGTAAATTGAGACATGACTAAAGAGACTGTTTATGAGAAAGTATGTGTGCGTGAGTTAATATCTATACAAACATTTGCGTGCGTACTTAAATTCATGAATATATGCGTTACAGTTGTTAAAAGTGTTTGACATATTATGTTGCATTCACTGTAAATAAACTTAATTTTTTTGTTTTATTAGTTAATTAGAAAATGGTCGAACACTGCACACTGGTCACTGCGGCACACAAACCTACTCTGGTCTGGGTATAGTGCATAAACAAACTTGAATCTATTTCAAAAATAACATTGCCAGTAAGTACGCACGAAGAAAAACCAATATTAGCAAATACTAATAAAACGAACATGTTCTTGTGTTTTGTTGCCGTGTTAGTCTGGCTTAGTTGACATGACAAATAATGACCAGGTTCAAAGTCAAGACTTTTAGGCCATGGGACGAAATTTATAAGGGCTCTAAAAATGAAGTTCGTTACGACCTCTCGGGGATAAGCTGAAAGTTGTTTTAACATAAAGATAATATATTATTGTCACGGGGATTCTATAATACCCGTAACTGAATGAAACACGATTGTCCAAATATCTCTCCTAACTGTATATCTATTAGATCTCTCTGTAACAGGCAGTTATACCCGCTGTGGCTCGTCTCTAGGTATGATCAGAGATACGATCTTATATAAAGTATATATTATTATAGCACGTTTAGTTCACTAGAAAACACAACAAAAACACAATACACTTCGGAATCTGTATTAACCTACGCTGACAAATGTACTGCCGCAGTAGTTAATTAACAACAACAAATAATAACAACCCAGAACTGATCACTTAATTAGTTAATCTCTAGGTGTCTAGTTTACACAATATTCTAATCACTTCACCGTGACACAACACCCACACGTGTGATAATTGAGAAACGCTTCCAGGGGAACTTAATTAATAAAGGAATTACAACACTATTCCTAACTGGTTAATTTTTAATTAACCCTAACTACTCATTCAATAACCTTGTAATACAGAATTAATACTGGTACCTATCACAATAAAGACAATAACCTACAGTTTACCTAGGTCCTCTAGGATCACTGGCTAAGCTTTTTATAATTATTTAGGACAGTGAGCCTACAGATTACTGCGTCAGCTGACCGGCAGCACCGTCTAAATAATATTGGTATAATACAGTATTAAAATATTTAAAGTCACATCAATCACATCAAGGTTATACACAGAGCAGAAAATATATATTTACCAAAGTCCCGTCTGAACTAATATAGATCGTTCAGTGGACAGACAGCGATCCCCTGGAGCCTTCTTATCGTTCTCCTCGATATCTCTAAAACCCTAGCTATTTATTCAAAACTCTCAGAGACAGCGAATATCGCCTGGGGGTACAAGACGGTACCTCACCTATCATCTGATATTTCCACCTGTCCCAGAGTCGGTATATTTTTCTCTGATCGTCAGACTGGCTGTCGCCATTCGTCAAATCATGGTTGTAAAAACCGCACTCGCAGAGGTATTACGTAACTACTGGCCACATGGCCTCCACAGCTGGACTAAGTGCATATTGGAATGCGCGATCGCGCGAAGGTATTACGTAACAAATTGCCCATCTGGGCTAAGTGCATTTGGAACTACACACGGCCTTTTAAAACAATTAATATCGCCACGGGCGAAAAGAAATTAAGAGCATGTACCGTCACACACCCCCACCTCAAAAGGGATATTTCCTCTACTCTAGGAATAGGGAAATATACTACATTAAAACAAAAGGTGCGTTAACCGACGCATCCGGGCATTTATAACACATGTAATAATAAGGTGACTACCAGTAATCACACTGAGTCTCTGAGTCCCTGGTATACAAATATAATATATATAAAAACAAAACAGAAATCAAGAATGTCAACACATTATCATAACGTTCAACTTCGGGACAGGGCATCAGCGATTACATTGGATGTGCCCTTGATATGTTCAATGGTAATTGGGTATTCTTGCAGAAGAAGACTCCATCTCAAAACTCTCTGGTTGGTGGCTTTCATTCTGTGAATGAAGGTAAGCGGATTATGATCAGTAAAGACCACCACTTGATGCACTGCCGATTTCACGTAGATCTGAAAATGCTTCAGAGCTTGTACCATGGCCAAAGCTTCCTTCTCTATAGTGGAATAGTTCACCTGGTGTTTGTCAAACTTTTTGGAGAAGAAACTTACAGGATGGTCCAGTCCATTTTCGTCTTCCTGGAACAGCACAGCTCCAGCTCCCACGTCACTGGCATCCACAGCTAGCTTGAAAGGCATTCGGTAGTCTGGTGCTGCCATCACGGGGGACGAGTAGCGCATCTGCTTGAGACGGTTGAATGACTTCTCGCATTCACCTGACCACTGGGACTTCGTTTCTTTCTTTTTCCTTGTCGCACGTTTTCCAGGTTTTCTCCGATAGGCATGCTGTCGAATCGGTGTAGCGTTGGGTTCCAAGCGCACATCCTGGCTTGAGGTGTTGGTAATCGTTGGAAGGTCCTGACAAATGGAAACATTGTCTTGTATCAGCGTAGTCAACTTTTCTCGCTGGGGGTTCAAGTCTTCTAGAATCTGGCTGTTGGTTCATTTTCTCTCTGCAGTCTTGACGTCATCACAGGAAATTGAGTGACTCTCAATTTGGACAGGCAACTCTGGAACTATCGGCAGTCTGTCAAAATAACCTTTTAGCAAATTGATGTGACAATACCTACTTTTCCTAACCCTATCAGGAGTGTTTATCACATACCCTGTCTCATTAACCCGTTTGTGAGTAACATAGGGACCGAAATACCTGTTCTGTAATGAACCCCGTTTAATGGGAAGGTACAGCAGCACTTTATCCCCTGGTTTAAATTCCCGACTCTTAGCCTTCCTATCAAACACTGATTTTATTTTGCTCTGAGCATAGCTCAGATGCTTCCTAGCCAGTTCGGTCGGCTGCCACAACCTATCTCTAACTCTACCTACATAAATCAGCAGGTTTTCGGCATTATCCTTGTCTAACCAACTATCTTTTACCAATTTGAGAGGGCCTCGGGCTGAATGCCCATAGACCAACTCAAATGGGGTGAATCCTAAGGATTCTTGCTTAGCATCCCGTGCTGCGAACAACACGAAAGGAATTGACTGGTCCCAGTCAGTACCATTGTAGAAACAATGGCAGCGGAGCATACGTTTCCTGCTCTGGTGGAAACGTTCTATGGCGCCCTGGCTCTCAGGGTGGAATGCAGCAGAACGAATCTGTCGTATATCTAACATAGACAGTACTTGCTGGATTAACTTGCTCATAAAGTTCGTACCCCGGTCGCTTTGAATTTCACCTGGTAAACCCGTGTACGTGAAGTACTTAAGCAGCGCACTAGCTACTACAGACGCAGTAACCTTCCTTAAGGGAATCGCCTCTGGAAAACGCGTAGTTAAGCACATAATTGTTAACAAGAATTGGTTGCCTGAACGCGTCTTCGGTAATGGCCCCACAACATCTATCAACACTTTTGAAAAGGCTTCCCCAACTATGGGAACCTTCTGCAGGGGATAGGGAGGAATTAGCTAATTTGGTTTGCCCACAACCTGACACACATGACATGACATACAATGCTTACTGACATCGGCAAACATTCCCTTCCAATAAAACTCTGATGCAAGTTTACTATGAGTTTTATTCTGCCCTAAGTGGCCAGCAAACACGTCCTCATGTGCTAACAATAACAATGACGGACGGTACTTAGAGGGCACCACAATTCTACATCTTGTCACACATTCCTCACTATCAGGCACAACCTTTTCCACACTCTTATTCATTAACACTCCCATGTCCATATAATACCATGACATCTGATCCTCCATCTCACCCTCAGTTAACAAGGTAGTGCGAGCTGCCAACAAACTTGGATCAGTCCCCTGCTCTAGGATTAACTCTTGTCTATTACAAGGTAAGTCCCCCCTATCAAACACAACTGGTTCATTTCCCCTCTGCGGGAGATCAACAGGTTCCACTACATTTAATTCCTCAGTTGACTTATCTACCATTTTACTGATAACCTCATCCACTCCAATTTCATAGCTCACACACGTATCAGACAAATAACAAATATCCTC
The DNA here is from genome assembly GCF_016097555.1 of Gigantopelta aegis. Classification (NCBI taxonomy): domain Eukaryota; kingdom Metazoa; phylum Mollusca; class Gastropoda; order Neomphalida; family Peltospiridae; genus Gigantopelta; species Gigantopelta aegis. The sequence continues at coordinate 51,691,850 of NC_054702.1, forward strand.
TGGGTCTCGTGCTAACCTACTGGCCATAGCCCTAGTCATTACACACGCAGGATATCTAGTCTCATCAACCTCACACTCTTCTATGGGTAAAGGGCTGTCTTCAATTAACAAATGGTCACTTTGCGGCTGACAACATTGACTAGTCAAATCATTACCCAACAAAACTCCTATGTTTTCAAAAGGCAAGTCCTTCACAACACCCATAATGACTGGTCCCGTCACAAACTTCGAACACAAGAAAACGTTATGTAACCGGACAACCATATTTTCTCCAGTAACTGAGGTTAAAGCCAAACTACGTCCTGTATCTGAATTCTTAATACCAGCTAAACACTCCGACTGATCAGCAACTGGCTACAACCTGTATCTCGATAGATTGATATTGCCTTAGGACTCAATTCTTGTTTCACATCACAAACCATACCAGTGGACACATACGGGTTTACCTTCTCTGCCATGGGACTAACCATTAACTCTCTCGCTAACGGAGCTGACCTCACTAAACCGACCACTTGCGCATTATCGCGTTTCCTTTTAAAACAGTCCCTGACAAGATGGTTATCCTTTTTACAGTAACTGCAATGTGGACGAAAAGTTCGTGCATTGGCTGATAATGCAGGTTTATCCTTACTTTGCCCACCAGGTGCATTCCTTGCCTGACTAGCTGACCAACTACATGACTCTCCCCGATAGTTACTTTCCCGGGACAAACCTGGCTGAAATTTCTTCTTATCACCCTGTTGTAAAGAGCTACCCTGTACTGCCTGAGCTTTGTGTATTAACACGTAATCATCTGACACTATGCCTGCCTCCTATATCTTTTTGACATCACGATCCTCTAAATGAATACGTAAGCTAACTGGTAATCCATTTTTAATGTCCTGTAAGATCAACAACTCCCGTAACTCGGTATATGACTCTACCTGATGAGACACCACCCATTTATCAAACATCCCTGCCTTCTTAGCCACAAACTCACTATAAGACTGACCCTGCGTTTTTCTCAACTCGCTATACCGTAAACGATAATCCTCAGGTCGTAATTCATACGCCCTCAACACTGCCGCCGTAACTAGGTCGTACTGACTTGCTCGCTCATCACTCATTGAATTATAAGCTACACTAGCCTTCCCCTTAAACTTAGACACGGCTAACAAAGTCCACTTAGACTGCGGCCAATTTAGCTGCTTAGCGGCCCGTTCAAAAAGTTGGAAGAACATATCTACCTCCTGGTCATCAAATACCGGCACTGATCTATAAGCCTCCGACATGTTAAACCCATTTCCGGCTTCCCGTCTAACTTCTTCAGTATTCAACTTTAACTCATGTTCCACTTTTAATTTTGCTAACTGGAATTCTCTATCCCTATCTCTCTCTTCTCTCTCTTTCTCTCTCTATCTCTCTCTTCTCTATCTCTATCTTCTCTATCCCTTTCTTCTCTCTCTCTCTCTCTCTCTCTCTCTCTCTCTCTCTCTCTCTCTCTCTCTCTCTCTCTCTCTCTCTCTCTCTCTCTCTATCTTCTTTTTCTCTCTCTCTCTCTCTCTCTCTCTATCTAATGCACGTTCTTCTCTTTCGTACTCAAGCTTTTTAAAAGCTAATTGTTGTTCCACACTTAACTCATTTATCTCTATCTCTGGAACAATCTCACTGTCTTCCATAACAGGACTATCACCAAAAACTTCCTGGATAATAATTGTCCTTATAACTCCTAAGGTTTTAGTTGATGTTAAATCAATTTCTCGCTCACCCGCGATTTCAACTAACTCGGCCTTACGTGCTCGCTTAATCTCCACTACACTGAGCGTAGGCCTATCCAGCAAATTCTTATCCATGTTTAGATATGACGCACTTATTATTAATTAATTTTCTAGTGAACAACGTTGCTACTTCTAGTTAATTTGTAAAAATAATTTATAAACCCCCATTTACAAACAATACTTTTTTAAATATGTATGTCCCGTTTCAGATCCGTTACGAGCGCCCCAATTTTCTACTCCTGTCACGGGGATTCTATAATACCCGTAACTGAATGAAACACGATTGTCCAAATATCTCTCCTAACTGTATATCTATTAGATCTCTCTGTAACAGGCAGTTATACCCGCTGTGGCTCGTCTCTAGGTATGATCAGAGATACGATCTTATATAAAGTATATATTATTATAGCACGTTTAGTTCACTAGAAAACACAACAAAAACACAATACACTTCGGAATCTGTATTAACCTACGCTGACAAATGTACTGCCGCAGTAGTTAATTAACAACAACAACAAATAATAACAACCCAGAACTAATCACTTAATTAGTTAATCTCTAGGTGTCTAGTTTACACAATATTCTAATCACTTCACCGTGACACAACACCCACACGTGTGATAATTGAGAAACGCTAACACACACACGTGTGATAACGGAGAAACGCTTCCAGGGGAACTTAATTAATAAAGGAATTACAACACTATTCCTAACTGGTTAATTTTTAATTAACCCTAACTACTCATTCAATAACCTTGTAATACAGAATTAATACTGGTACCTATCACAATAAAGACAATAACCTACAGTTTACCTAGGTCCTCTAGGATCACTGGCTAAGCTTTTTATAATTATTTAGGACAGTGAGCCTACAGATTACTGCGTCAGCTGACCGGCAGCACCGTCTAAATAATATTGGTATAATACAGTATTAAAATATTTAAAGTCACATCAATCACATCAAGGTTATACACAGAGCAGAAAATATATATTCACCAAAGCACGTCTGAACTAATATAGATCGTTCAGTGAACGGACAGCGATGCCCTGGAGCCTTCTTATCGTTCTCCTCGATATCTCTAAAACTCTAGCTATTTATTCAAAACTCTCAGAGACGGCGAATATCGCCTGGGGGTACAAGGCGGTACCTCACCTATCATCTGATATTTCCACCTGTCCCAGAGTCGGTATATTTTTCTCTGATCTTCAGACTGGCTGTCGCCATTCGCCAAATCACGGTTGTAAAAACCGCACTCGCAGAGGTATTACGTAACTACTGGCCACATGGCCTCCACAGCTGGACTAAGTGCATATTGGAATGCGCGATCGCGCGAAGGTATTACGTAACAAATTGCCCATCTGGGCTAAGTGCATTTGGAACTGGACACGGCCTTCTAAAACAATTAATATCGCCACAGGCGAAAAGAAATTAAGAGCATGTACCGTCACAATTATAGAAAAAAAACTCCACAATGTTGTCACCTGAAAAGTTTCACATTAATTTTGCATTCGAGGTCAAAGGTCACAACATTTGATTTCACAGAAATCAAGTGAACTGCTAGAAATACTAGGATAATGAAACAGATTGCATGCCATGTTCAACATAATGGTTAGAATTACGTGCTCTTATCTTTAAAAAGTGAAATCATCCATTATTCATTGTGTTAAAGTCATAAAAATCCATAAAGTGAGGTAATCTGGTCACAGCATAGTGAGAATGACAGTAAACACTCCATTAAAGGAAGGGACAATTACGGCATTTGGCCTGGTATGCATATTCAACTATATATAATACACATTATTGCTTAATATGAACAAGTATAATCGTATAGTTAATTAATAAAACGGTTAAATGTGACGGCTATTATATATAACGGGCGCAGCCATTTTGTACCATCCCTGTGAATACGTAATACCTAACGTGTCACGTCAGGAATTAGTCTTCGAACTGAAAAAACAAAACATACCTGATTTTTGCGAATGCATCGCAATGTTCTGTAATAATATCCATCCCAGTAACACAGCAACGTGTATATGTGGTTTATTTTTCAATACAAAATAAACCACCATTGGCTAAGTGTTGAAATAACTGTATTATGTTTTGTACATAAATTAACCCATGCACTGAAATAAGAGTCGGAGTGTTTTTTTAGTTAATTGGTCTTTTCTTTCCGTAGCCTGTACCTGTGGTTACTGTTTGGCGGATGTATATTTAGACGGTCCGCAGACACTGTGTCTAGACACACTAAAAAGACGTGCCTCTTTTATTAAGATCACAGGGTATTGTGTGATAATCTCAAATCGTAATGGACCGTCCTGCTTTATTACTGTAAGTAATTCTGTAAAACCCTTGATTAAATAGACTTTCCCATCTAAAATCACAAAACTGACCAATTACGTCGTCCCAAAGAAAAGAAAAGTATCACTTGGGTATCGTGAGTGGTCGTTTTTGCTCGAACGTACCCTACCAATAGGCCTAATAATATGCATTTTTTCTTTGGTTTTTAAAAAAAAGAAAAATACTTTAACTCCATTTCGTTCTATTGATGCAACCTGAAATATATTTAGTTAAATAGTTTATTATACTATCAAGTCATTTATGTTGTTTTACAAGTCAGGTTGATGAAAGAGAAGCGCCTTGTCGTAAATTAGCGCGTTTGCTTACACTCTGCATTGAGGAGATGGACGGAGCTGACGTCACTTATATCTGTAATGAGTATGCATCACAGTAATGGCAACCTATTCCTGTATATAATTACTACACCCTGTACAAGTACACAGTTCAGAACATAGAACATCCGAACGTCGGCAGGAACAGTTGTTCAAGGTACACCCATTTTGTTTTGCATTTGCAGTGCACATATCATAATATAGACAGTGGCACTTTCACATGTCCATTATTTCCCGAACTGTGCAAATGCATCAGCGTGTTTACCAAGCATTGCCTTAACTTTTCTTTGATGTCTAAATGCACTGGTACTATTACAACCTGTGAAAGCATGAATACCAATGCGGGAATTGCAGATATGTTATCCAAGATGATTTTTAATAGAAGACACAGATAGAATTCTATTTCCAGGATTCACATATAGCTTTCTTGAAATGCTATGTTGATTGCCAACTGCCAACACTAGTACATCTATATCAGGACTTGTGCAGGATGACGTGCTGCAGGGCAGCATGAAGAAACATCCTGGTGTCTGCCTTTTCATAATGAGAGTGAAGTTCAGCCATTTCTTGATTGCCAAGTATCCCATCAGAGACTAAAATCTGAAGATGTTTTACACCACTGTTCAGATAGAAATTCCTCCAGAGATTCCTTATTCATTCCAGCTGCCAAAAAAAATTTGAACTGTTTAGGAGGATTTTTTTTTTTTTTTTTTATCCAAGTTTGTAATTTTTACTATTTCAAATCCCTTTGATGACCTTTTCAAACGTTCATTTCCCTGGATGCTTATGTCAGGATATGTATCAGTGACAAAGTTGATGCGCTTTGAATTGTCTTGGTTTGCAATCAGTATTAGTCTTAAGTATGGTGACGGACAATTCACCTAATGTTGAAGGAACATGTTTCATTTCCTGAAGCAATGCCATCCTTGATCCTGGCTGTGTCGATGTATGTTCCACCAAACTTTCCAAATGATGCATCAATGCAGCTTTATTGGTTTTTGCGCATGAATCCATCATAATTTGCCAGAGCTGTAGGAACAGGACCCAAATTTTATTTCAGCACTTCTTTGACATCAGTGTTTCTCACCTTGGCTATCTAAGAAGCTGAACTAAGAAATTCTGATTTCTTTTTAATGTCATGATTTTATTTGTTACCTTGATGTTGGGTTTTTTTCCCAGTGTGAGAAAAGGTCTTCAGTTTCAGTAATTTTATTGAGTCCATGACATCCTTCTGGCTTGTCTGCAAGCGATCCACAGCAAATTGTAGGAATCTTGTTCATCTTTGTTTTGGGCATTAGATATACCCTTTGTGATATCAGGAGGTGCAACAATACCATCGTCTAGATCTCCTGCTTCAAATAGATTGTACATGGCCGTGATTGTAGAACAAACATCCTCTACTTGTTCATCTTTCTCAATATGGGAGATGTCAAGTTCTTTTCTTGACTTTGATTCGTCAGTTTTGCAAGCTAATTCTTCACAATTCCGCAATATTGCTGCCCTTTCAGGTAATTCCTGTTAATCCTCCTTTGGTGTTTGTATCTCTGTTACATGTTCAATTACTTGATCACACGCTGTCAGAGAAAATCCACAGTTAATCTGACGTTGAACAGCAAATTCACCATTCATAAAATGCTCGTGAATAGACGGGTGACATGTTTCAAGATTTTTCATCTCAAACCAATATGCAGGTAGGCATCGTGAGTAGTTTATGTGATCATAAGCGAACAGCCATGGTAACAATAGTCTGATAGAAGCAAGATGTAGATTCCAGTCACCTTGTCTTGTAGCTCTAATGTAAAGAAGTGTTTGCACAATGTTGATGTATGGTGACCAAAAAGCAAAGGTAGGATACTCTTGAACCATCTTTTTATTGTACAAGTCATACTGCTTAGCCATCTGCTTCAATTCCTCGCTGTCAAACTTTGTGAAGTCTTTTGCAATTTTTCATTTTCTTCCAAGCTTTCTACAAAAGGACTGCCATCTCAGCCTTTGAAGTGATTCATACACTATCTTAGGTGTGCGTATACTTCTGTTATAATGATGACCACTCATCACTCCACTGAGTGAACTTGACGCAAGAACACCAGATTCAACAACTATATCCTCAAACCCAGATTTTTAAAATCTTTTTCCAATGACACTCAAAACAGCCATTGTGGTGTGAACATCACCATGAAGGATAACTATTCTGTGTTGAAATGTCGTATTCTGCCAAAGTATTTGTTGAGCTTTTGAATAGATTGTTTGATCCATTACTAGAGCAATATGTTCAAGCTGTAGCTCAGTAGCCACATGCACACTTCTTTGCAAGATTGTGTACGCAATGCTCATCTCTGTGGGAGAAGCATCAATGACTTGTAAGTAGCCTATTTTGCTGAGTGGTGGTATTTCGGTCATCTGTAGCAGCGTGTTGAAACCCGTTCATCCAGGCAAGGGCTTTTCTGCAATGACTGGTAACTTTGAGAAACAAACGGACAAATCAGGCATGCGTGGAGATGCTAATACATCTGTTTACAGCTGAATGTCTAATTGTGCTTGCATTGGTACTGGACACACTTTCTTTTTGATATAAAATGGTAATATATCTATTGGTGGAGAACACAGAGTTCGCTGTTTGTTTCGAGGACATGTTATTTTATACGACAAAACACTGTTTTAATCAGCATTTTGTCTTTGAATGATAATGCCATTTGTATTATGAGTCGTTTTCCTTCCACTTATTGTTTCCTCTTCAAAATCATTGTTGTCCCACACCAAAGTTGAAAATGTATTACTTTTCATTCCATCTGGTTAAATTGTTTTCCTGCCAAGCTGCATTGTAGCCAATGCAGTATCATATTCAAGTAAGCTTAAATGGGATACACAGTGTCCAAGACCATATAAGATGCCAATGAGTTTTGATGAGTTTGTCAGGTGGTGCACAGTCATTCGCAGAGCCCAGTGCTTGGGGGTTTGTTGTTTTCCATTGCTTGCACGATAGACAATATGCTGAGAGCTTGAAAGTATTTTCCTCTCTTGTTCTGGCTTCAGATGAACATACTTGTCGGTAATGTCTTCAGATAAATCTGTCATCCATGCCAAAATGTTGTACATTTCGATGGGGACTGCAAACCAAGCACTGTCCAAACTTAAATCTTCTACAACTAACGGCCAAATGTTGGGGCAATCAGCATCTACAATAATACCTCTTAAATTTTGTGAAGACAAAAATCTAAGTCTTGTTTCTTCTGATTTTCTCAACTCGGTTATACATGAGTCAGTGGCATTCATTTCCTTCTGAAGTTGTATCAATATCACTACCATCTACGTATAAAACTTTGGAGATGGCGATACTCATAATTTTCACTAAAAGCAAGTTCACATTCATTATTTCGGCTTCTTTAATGAATTTGATGTTTGAATGCATTTTGATATTTTGTTGCTTCAAAGTGTAATTTCTGTATTCCGGTATATCAACATTTTTAACATTTTTAAGAGTTTTAATAAATAATTCAGTTACAGTATTAATTTTTAGTACTTCGTGGCCTTTAATAATCCTATCTTCCAAAACTTCAACTTGTTTGCTGAACTCGTTAAATGATTTTTGATATGGTGTATCACTGATTTCGGGTTCATCGGCCATATTTTTTCTATCCGAAATTCTGACATATTTTTTTTGTGGCACGACGGATGATATCGAAGCTCAGTAGCTATTAGATCCTTATCATGAAGGTGCAACAACAAAGCTTCATCGCCACGTTTTTCAGCTGCTTCCACTAGTTTTGACTGTCCTGGTTCACACAAACTTAATTTTTCCATTTTTCGCTTAAGTGAATGTTTTTCTACAGTGAACTTATCTGTTTTTGCAAATGGCACACACTTCTGGTAGAACATTAGCACATTTCCTTTCTGGTTTTGAAAAATGTGTTAATTCTGAATGAAGAAGACGCTTACGGGGGGGGGGGGGTGGGGTGGGGGGGGGGGGGGGGGGGGGGGGGGGGGGGGTGGGAGGGGGGGGGGGGGGGGGGGGGGGGGGGGGGGTGTGGGGTGGGGGGGGGGGGGGGGGGGGGGGGGGGGGTGGGGGGGGGGGGGGGGGGGGGGGGGGGGGGGGGGGGGGGGGGGGGGGGGGGGGGGGGGGGGGGGGGGGGGGGGGGGGGGGGGTGGGGGGGGGGGGGGGGGGGGGGGGGGGGGGGGGGGGGGGGGGGGACTCAGTTTTTTTTCGTTCATGTAAACACATTTTCATCAGCATAACTGTCAAATGAATCTGTACTGGTACTAGATTCTGCCCCAGATTTAGTTGGGGGTTTTTTTGGAGGTTTTTTTTTTTTTTTTTTTGGGGGGGGGGGGGGGGGGGGGGGGGGGGGGGGTGTGTTGTTTTGCTATTATTCTTCTAATGTTTGTAAAGTCCATGTAACACTGCCTGTGATAACCCAAATGTTTACATATTTCAGGGATAGGTTCATTGTTTTCTTTAGTTATTCCATGCTGAATACAGAAGGTGGCTGCCAACTTACCCTCTGCTGTGTTTAGAGTTTTCCATAAATTAACTGATGTTATAAAAATTGGGCCTAAAATGTTTTTAATGTGAACACAGCACTCACTCAAGGAAGCAGACATTTTTGGACACACAATATAGCTATTGAGCGTTTTGAGTGGCTGCTGTAGGGTTGCTGTAAGAAAGCTATTTTGTGATTAGTGGAATGGGAGAGAACTCTGGATAGAGTGATGCCATACCACACTTCTGAAAACACTACATTTAAATATGTTCTAGCTAAAAAAATGTGCAACATCTGAAGTGACAACAGTGTATTTTTTTAGTAAAAGAATACACTTCTGAGCCTACATGCAAAACATCAGCTCATCCCTTGACAACTGTAACGGAATGACATGATACAGGTTTGGTCCCATGACCTATTTTACTTCAAACTGTCATGGTCAAAGAGTTTTAAGATATCACTACGCTCAACCACATGATGAGGTGGCGCTCAGGCGCTTCATACGCTTCATACGCCTGTACATATAAACCCATAATATTACACGTTATGATCCTTTCTTTTTTATAGTCCATCCCACAGGGAATGTCTATTTTCATAGTATGGAATTTACTACAAGATATTTATTTCTGAGCCGATTGTTTTCTAAATTGCACACAAAAATAGTCTGTTTGTTGTTGTTTTTTAATTTATTTCCAAAACACTTTTACTTTTTTTCTTTCGTCAAACCGAACTGAAATTATTTACGAAAAACGCTTTTGTAGGATGATGGGACGGACTATAAGTGGTCGAATACTGGGGCGGTTGCCCTAACATATATAACCTGTATGCTAACGTATAGTCCGTCCCATCATTCTATTAAAAAAAGTTGGGTTTTTTTGTAAATAATTTCACTTTAGTCCATCCCACAGAGAACGCCTTTTTTCATACTATGAAATTTACTACAAGTTATTTATTTCTGAGCTGATTGTTTTCTAAATTGCACACAAAAATAGTATTTTTTCATTATTATTATTATTATTGGGTTTGGGTTTTTTTCATTATTATTATTATTATTGGGTTTGGGTTTTTTTCATTTCTTTTCTTTTCTTGTTTTTGGTTGTTTTTTTCGTGGGATTTTTTTTTTTCGTTTTGGGGTTGTTTTTTGTTATTTTTCAAAAACACTTAATTTTCTTCTTACGTCAAACTAGTTCATCAAGATAAACGTCTCCGGCACGATATTTATTATTGTGATATTTATCTCAGAATGTTAAAAAACCGGACCGTAGATGAACTAACGTCAAACCAAACTGAAATTATTAGCAAAAAAAAAAAAAAAAAAAATTAGAGATTGAGTCTGGACTCTAAAAAAGTTTTATAAGCACGGGCCCAGGTACTTCACTCGCCATTTTGGTTCAATTTTCTTATTTCTTAAATATCTATTTTTTACGAAATAATCGACTACCTGCTAAAACCCTGTATAGCAGAAGACGCAAAATATCAAAGTAGATCGTGTTGTATACTTACACAGTTTTCGTTCACTTTATTTTTTCTGTAATCAAATTAAATAATGAACATGATACCTATATAGTATAGGGATCGAAGACTTCGGTATATGTAAATGCAAGTTAAGTGGAAATAAATGTGTTATATATAAAGAGATTATGAGCAAAATATTGCGGAAATATATCAAGTTTACCGATATACACTTTTTTTTTCTTATTCATGTATACTAATCTGTGTCAAGTGCCTGTGATCTTACTAACCCAATGGAAATATTTTTTTCTGGAATTTTCTAGTATTTTCATTTTTAAGCGCGCGAACGTTCTTTTCAAAACAATAGTTTAAAGCACGCAAAAACGCCATTTTCATAAAAAGAAAATAATAATAATTTAAACAACGTCATATTTGCAAAATAACAACAACCTGTAGCACAAATAACAGCGGAACCCCTTTCCAAGGATATATATTTTGCAACCCCCTCTGGGAGAGGGGAAAAATGACCTGGGGAAAATAAATGTACACATCGCCGCAGGGCCCCCCGAAGCGCGGGGCCCGTAGCACTTGCTACATGTGCTACTAGAATAAACCGGCTCTGTACCTAGTACAACAATTAACAGCATTTCCACACACACACACACACACACACACACACACACACACACACACACACACACTAACACACATAATCATCAACAACCCCCCACCCCCGAAAAGTCCCACTTTATTAGCAAATACTGTAGTACCAGGGCCGTAGCTAGGATTTTTTTTTGGGGGGGGGGGGGGGGGGTAGTTAATAGTCTAAAACTCCTTAAACAGTTAAGAAGAGAATTTTCTTTAAGTTTCTATAATGTTTTTCGGATTGTTTTCGAAGTTGTCGTAAGTGCAAACTATCGTAAGTACATCGTAGATCCTACGTCAGGTTCATACCTCTTGTAGAATAGGAACCAATATGGCGGGTTACTTCTAAAATGTCCCAAACTCGAAAACTGGGAACTTCACATACATCATATTTGGGTCAGATAAAATGAGAATTGGGAATGAAAGTTAGATTTTTATAGTGCTAGATATTTGCCTGATGACAATATTCTATGTAGATGTCAATTATATACACCAAAACATAAGTTCAGCATAATATAAATACAACTGCAATTCTAAAATATTACAAAACGCAACAAACAACAAAACAAACGGCCATTGTAAGATGAACTATTGTGAGATAGGTGAATTGTACATGTAATACAAAACCAAATAACTTCCGGCTGGTTAAAAGTTCGAGGTGCACCCAACTTTTGATAGAGAAGTAAACACCACAAGTCCTTTGATTGGTTATAAATGTGAGTGTGTTGGTTGTAAAAAATAATAGTTTCGTCTAGGTAAAAAAAAATGCAATTTTATTTCATCTAGTACCAATGTGTCAAGTAGCCGTGTGCTTGAAACATGTATGGGGTACCTGTAAAAAAAATGTACTCGAATTTTGTGCGGAACTAGGGTAGTCATAGATGCTACCCGTTATCTCAGAAACGAGCAGCTTGACCCCCAATTTTTTCTGATTCACTTTAAGGGTGAAGGGTGGTAGTATTTATATCCGTGGCATTTATGTCGATTGATACGCTACAGGTAGGAGTTTTAGCCACATATGTTACTATTGTCGTCTATGGGATTTGATTTGGTAGTATACACTCTAGAATGGTGTGTAAATTCACGTTTTATGTTTGTAAGTCTTGTGTTTAATATAAAAATATTCAAAATATCCATGTAAATAGACAGCATGTACTGCACCATATTTAAATAATGTTGCTTTCGAATATTAAATACATTACAATAATAAAAGATTCAGAATGTTTTAAGTACGGTACGTATATAGAGAATTAGATATATATATATATATCGGGAACTGTGTAACGTTTGCTGGTGAGTATACCCCCGGTACTATATCCATACCACATATATTGCATTGCTTTGTGGTTTGTTGTTATGAACATGTACTTTAACATTATGAACATGTACTTTAACATGGATAGCATTCATAATTTGGTCTTAAAACTGTTCAAAATATGTCTGTATCTTAACTTCAACAATGCCAAGCAGTTTTTTCATATACAATGTTTGTAATACTCAGGACATTTCAAATTCATTGACTCACTATACTTAGTCAGATGTCAACAAATTATTATTTTTTGGTGGAATACATTCACCAGTAACCCAGCTTTAAAGTAAAATCAGTGATATAGTCCAGAATTATTTTCAAATATTTGTGAAAATTATGTGCAATATTCACCCTGATCAGAAAATTTGCACTGTTAAAAATAAATAGGGTGACTCCACTCAAACATGCCCTACGGGAACACCCACGAACAGATTGCTTTGAAAATGATTGATTTGATTTGAATATGTCTATGGATATGCTTCCAAGATATACTCATCTTGAAAAATCCCGGGGGGGGGGGGGGGGGTATAGTGGGCCTACGGTCTAGTACAGCGTAGTCTCGGTGTAGTGATTGGCGAGATGATTGATTTACAAGCGGGAGGTATCCCAAGAAGATTTTTTTATTTTATTTAAATACAGTTTTGAGGGTTATTGGGTTCGCTTTCCTTAAAAGAAAGAGTTTTATTATTATTAATAGTTATTTATTGAAAGTTTATTTATTATGTTAAGAAATGTTTTCAAGCAGAACCCAATACAAGCATCCTCTATAACCCTGGGGGTGGGGTGGGGGGTGTAGCTCAGCGCTCGCTTGATGCACGATCGATCTAGGATCGATTCCCGTTGGTGGGCTCGTTGGGCTATATCCAGCCAGTGCTCCAAAACTGGTATATCAAAGGGTGTGGTATGTGCTATCCTGTCTGTGGGATGAATTCTCAAATAAAACCCAGCGCACATAAAGGTGTTTAAGCAAAATAAAGACCAAGAAACGTATCGCGATGGACATTTTTAAAAACGTGTACAGCTAATGGTGATTTGTTTAGTATGTAGACAAAGTCTTTTAGCATTATTTGGATAGAAACATTTATATTTTAACTTTGGAAGACTCTCATTGGATGATTCTAAACATGCACCCGAAGCTTCCGAGTTTGCTCGAATACAACAACAGATGGAAAACCCCAAAACGAAACAGATGAACATGTATCAAAAGAGTATAGGCCTAAAAGGTCAGATATCATCATCAATTCACTTTGAGTCATTCAACAGTCAATATCATGAATCAGTGTGACATGTTGTTCTAAAACGTATATATGGTCTCACGATTTAACTCGTCACGTGCGAAAATAAACATAGATTGTTGGAAACATAACCCTTTCCAGCAGCAGCAGCAGCAGCAGCAGCAGCAGCCACCACCATCAGAAACTTGTAAGTTTACGTTTTAAGAGATTAGACTTGCCTACAACTTGACGTCATGGCTAAAAACTCAGGATGGTCTCTTTAATATAAACTCACGAGGGTTTATTACGTGCAGTCATAAGGTACTTCCAGGTTGAATGTCGGAAGCAAACCTATTACTACTGTTAAAGTTTGTTTTGTTTAACGACACCACTAGAGCACATTGATTTATTAATCGTCGACTACTGGATGTCAAACATTTAGTAATTTTGACATTATATTATGGTCTTAGAGAGAACACATGCCAGATTTTTCCATTCGAAGCAAGGGACCTTTTATATGCACCATCCCGCAGACAGGATAGCACATACCACAGCATTTGATATACCAGGTCTAGTGGTGGTGTACTGGTTGGAACGAGAAATAGCCAAATGGGTCCACCGACGGGGATCGATCCCAGACCCGACAGCGCATCAAGCGGACGCTTTACAACTGGGCTACGTCACACTAACCAAATAAACAAAGAGAAAGCCGTTAAAAAACTGTTTGATATACTTGTTTTCATGGTTACACAATGCTTCCACTCGCCCATATTCACATCAGCCTCAAAATAAATTAAAGATCATTTCAAGAATTAAAAAAAAAAAAAAAAAAAAAAAAAAAATATTCTCAGTGCAAGATTATAGATTGTCTTAGTCTGTAAAAATTTTTTAGTAATGTAGTTAAGACGGCTGTTCACGATAACAGTTATACAATACTAGAAACCATATCACACATTGTGTTTATAGTTAACTATCATCTGATTCAGCATTCGCCACCACCTTTAGAGGAAACCAACCCCATCCTGGCACATCTGAATTGTTCAAAACCCCGACACGGTATTCTGAAGTGAGTTTATATGTTGATGTCTGGTGATTGTCTGGTTGCCATGCACGACAGTCTTGTGGACTGATTAATTAGCAAACATTCGCCAGATCTGCGTTATCAGAAGCAGGACAAGTGACGTCATAATACCTGGAACTTGATGACTTGCACCTGAAATAACAACAAATGGATTTCATGTTATTTCGAAGTTGGTAATTCTGTTGGATGTCAGTCATTTTGTAACTTTGAAATATAGTTTTAGAGAAAAAACCCGTTACATTGTTTCATTAAAGCACGCGATAATCGTAGCTGCGTGTAGTCTGTTTCTTATGGCATGGCTGATGAGTTATATTTAAACATTTGATAAGTTCATTACAAGTATGCAAGCAAAGTTTAATCAATTTAAAGGTATGCTCGTAGTCATCATTTATACATATGGTGTATTTAAAAAAAAAAAAATTAAATGTTACAGTTAAAATAAACATATAAAAGTACGTACACCATTCCATAAGGAATTATGAGAGACGATATATACAATAAACAAATATTCACATTTATACTAAATATAAATACCAAAGATATTAATACTAATATATGTACATATTGGTACGTCATCGTAATATTAAATAAGCTTTTGATAATAAACG
>NC_054702.1:51712063-51767063 GCF_016097555.1 Gigantopelta aegis
ATTTCCGTGTTTTGGGTCATCCTGATGTTTTTAATATCACAAAATGCATTTCTCATATTTTTAAAAACGCGCGTGCGTCTGAGAAGTAACAGCTATGGAGTCGAGTTTTAGTCTATTTTTAGAGGGTATTTCACCATTTCAAAGTCACAAACTAATGTTTCTCTCAATTGTAAATTTATTCAAATGTGTTACAGGTTTGTAGATTAACTAAACTTAATGTTAATTTCCACGGGTTGAAACTAGGATCTGTCCCTTTAACAACTATATTATTTCTAAACTACAATTTGTATGAATAAAAGAAGCTATCGATGCGATTACATCGTAACGCACAGACACGCGCGTTTTACGAACATAAGAAATTGGAACCTGTTCTAATCAATGAGGACATAAAAACTTTTCACTTGCTATGGTCCGTGAAGTGAGTGTACAGAAAACACACACAAATATACTAAATATATTGATATGGTTTACTTCTGTACGACGTGCGTTTCGTAGGACACAGTGGAATCGCCACCTATTTAAGAATTAAACATTCCTCACCCTAAGTTAAAGGTCATTACAAAAATATATATATTAATGTAGTTAATGATGGGTATTCGGAATAACAGTTATATAATACTAGAAACCATATCACACTTTGTGTTTATAATCAACTATCATTTGATTCAGAATTCCTCACCACCTTTAGAGGAAACCAACCCCATCCTGGCACATCTGAATTGCTCAAAACCCCGACACGGTATTCTGGAGTGAGTTTATATGTTGGTCTTGTGTGTCATGGAAAATATCCATACGGACGAGTGTCTGGTTGCCATGCACGACAGTCTTGTGGACTGATTAATTAGCGAACATTCGCCAGATCTGCGTCGTTAGAAGCAGGACAAGTGACGTCATAATACCTGGAACTTGATGACTTGCACCTGAAATGACAACAAAGGGATTTCATGTTATTTGGAAGTTGGTAATTACGCATTATGTTAGTACTAACACTATTAAATGCTCATGATATTAAGAATATGTTGTCAATTAATAACAAACAGTGCTAAAAGAGTTAAAATTTGTTTTGTTTAACGACTGTGACACCACTAAAGCACATTGATTTATTAATCATCGTCTATTGTATGCCAAACATTTGGTAATTTTGAAATATAGTATTAGAGAAGAAACCCGCTACATATTGCCATTAAAGAGCTCGATAATGAGAGCTGCAGGTAGTCTGTTTCTTATGGTATGGCTGTGATGAATTATATTTAAACATCAAGTAAGTTCATGACATGCAAGCAAATTTAATACACATAAAGGTCTGCTCGTAGTCATCATTTATATATAATATGGATATATTGTTTACTTTTTAATGTTCTCGTTATCCATTATCCATATCATTCAACATTTAATCAACCATTACCATGATTACAATGACCACAAGGAACATAACCGTTAAAGTGTTTCCCATAAAAAATCCTCTGGCTTGTAATCGGCACCGGAGTAAGATTCCTTTGATTTCTGCAGAGGAAGACACGCGCATGCGCGCGCACACATACACACACACACATACACACACATACATACACACACACGAGAGAGAGAGAGAGAGAGAGAGAGAGAGAGAGAGAGAGAGGAGAGAGAGAGAGAGAGAGAGAGAGAGAGAGAGGACTAACATAGAGATTATAAAAATATACCCAAAACTGAGGATTTTCAATGTCACGGGGGGGGGGGGGGGGGGGTAATATTCCATGGACTAAGAAGTAAGGGGACCAAACTCACCACTTATTATTCCCATTTTATCTGCTTCTTCGTATATTATCTGGCGCAGCTTCTGGAATCCAGGTTTGCTGCCGTCATCAGACCACACGATCTTTACAAATACTGGAACAAGGATATCCAAAACCTTGGCTACTACTGCGGGTAATTCTTCTATTGCAATTTTGAGTTTCTTGATAAACACTTCTTTCCCATCATTCGCATAATCTTTGATGGCATAATACATTTTCCTCACAAAAGCCTCTTTAGTATCGCCGGTTAATTTCTCTAATATCTCTATTAATTTATTTAGGAACTTCTCAGTAGCACCAAAAAGACCATCTAAATCTAAAAATCTTCGAGATCGTGGATTAAATTCTTTAAGCTGCACAGGTTGAATGTTTTCCTGCTGTACGAAACAGTGTTCTTGGTGCTGCCAGTGTAAGGCATGACACAGACGAGGAACATGGTGCCAAGCATCAGTTGAAGCAAAGAAATCTGATGATGATGATGATAATGATAACTAATTTAACGTGCCTAAATACCACTAGGGTTTCGAACACGCCCATCCCGAGTCCGAACTCCGATAAGATCGGTGGCCTGACTCGGGATGGGGGGGGGGGGGGGGGGGGGGGGGGGGGGGGGGGGGGGGGGAAAAATGGGCAAAAATAAAAAAGAATTGACTGCTCGGCCGAATATTTATATAATTTGCAGCATTTTAGAAGGACAGTCCAAAATTAAATAAGAGAAAGAAGAGAGGATCGGACTATTTAATAATATTTTTAAAAAATAATAATTTCGACATAAAATTTTGAACGCAGATCTAAAAGTTTAAAGTCCGATCGATATGTCCACGCGAGTGGCCTCGTTAAGGCCGTTTGCGTGCACAGCTTAAAGGGACGAGATGGGTTGCATCCCGTCAAGATAACCCCTAGATTGACAGTCGATAGACGTTGAAGGTGTAGTGCTGTGCTGAAATACAGATCTTGAGAAGCCGGATCCGTCTGAACGAGAGAGAGTATCAGACTAGGGTATAGTCCAGTCGTCATGGGTTGGTATAGTGGTGCGGACGGGCCCGACTCCGGAGGATACGAGATGGTATCACTATAAAGCAAGGTAAAGTCTAGAAAAAGAGTAGTAGGGGCCGACCCCGCTTCTTATTTCTTCTTAGAGTGGGGCGGTCAATCTTCCAGTGCTGCTAGGACAGGCTCGGATATGTAGAGACTAAACGCGAACAACCGTGGCGTTCTGCAGAATGGCCGTCATACGAGTCACGAAAAAAAAACAAGTCGACAGTCAGACGGAGAAATGACGTGGAGGCAAGGAATCTCGCTAAAAAAGAATCCAACCTGGTGGTGCAGGCTATCGAAACGAGAAGCGTTCCAGCGTTCAATCAGTTCCAATGGCCGTATACATCCCAGTAGAAAACTTCATTTCGCTGACAAAAACAACGAAATGAAGGACCCCCAAGTCGAGCACACGAAAGCACGTGCAGTGTGCACAAGCGAAACAAACACGTCTTACCGCGTGGAGCTCCAGACTGGGAATGATGGTGTCTGAAAGTAGACGAGAAAACAAATCGTAATTTTTTTTTTATAATAAATAAAATAAAATAAAATAAAAAATTATCTAGTAGAAGATCAGGCGCGGATCCAAGGGGGGGTCACAGGGCTCCCGTGACCCCTTATTTAAAAAACCATTACATTAGTCTAGGCTCAGTATATTGTGCAGGCACCTAAATTAGGAATACCAATACAATTAGGCTAAATCTACTCTCATCGAAGTTATTTCATGTACTACCATTTTTTAAATTATATTACTGAAACATCCACCGACAGGATAAGATGTTACGCTACGTTTTGAATTTGACATGAAAACTGCATAATGTATTAATATGTTTTAAGTTCTTTATATATTTTGTATCATCAATCTGGCCTTTGACGGACAACGGATTGTTATTGTACATAGCTCTGCGCTACCTTTATTCCATGCAAGGTGCGAATCAAGGCAAGCCCGCAGGGTCGACATCTGGAGGGGGCATACTGTAGCCACGCAGGCCTGTTAGATCGTTTTTTTTGTTGTTGTTGTTTTTGTTTATTTTGTGGGGTTTTTTTGTTTGTTTTCTTGTTGTTTTGTTGTTTGTTTGGGGTTTTTTTTTTTGGGGGGGGGGGGGGGCAATGATCAGGCTCGTTATTAAAGATACAGTCTCTGGTTACCATATTATAACATCATGTACAAATGTGAAATACAAGCTCAAATGCATTTTTTTTTAAAACTCGTGTGTGTTCGCTATGAACGGAGATCGTCAAAAGTATACGCTCGATTTGTCACCTGTGCCGGCAAAGCACAAACGACAGCCTGTTGTCAGTTTCAGTTAACAGTTAAAATATACTAAGTAGACAATGAACGTTTTCACTTCTTAATTTTACGTGTTAAAATCGACAAAATCAAATAAATATTCTTTCGTTTGGAAAGGGTAAAGTTAGTGGGGTAGGGGGTGTTTAACGACATCAAAGTTAGAGCATATTAATTTAATAATCATCCGACGCCATACAACTGTAAATAAAATGTGTCGAGTGCGTCGTTAAATAAAACATATCTTATCCTTCCTTCCATCTGCTGTTGGATGTCTAACATTTTGGTAATTTTGACATATAATCTTAGAGAGGAATCGGGTGCATGTGCAGGGGGAGGGTATTGGAGGTCGAAACCCTTACTTGCCCAAGCTAAAAAAAATTGAAATGTATTTTCTGGGCCCATATAAACTTCGCTCAACACAATCTATAACCCCAACCCCGCTGCAAGGGATCGTTTATATGTACCATCCCACAGACAGGATATCACATACCATGGTCTTTTATATACCCGCCGATGGGGATCGATCCTAGACTGACCGCGCATTAAAAAACCTCACCTTTTTAGGTCTAAGTAATAAATAAAAATAACATATAGTCTTGAAAAATGTTACGTAAATCGAACACAGTACCCTCTTCCTCTACCCCTAGAGCGTTACGTAATTAGTAACACCCCTTTACATGTAACGCGTATGCCAACAGCTGGCCACTGTCAAAATTTCAAGGCAAATCCCCCACCCACCGACCCCTGGAAAGGCGTTGTACCATACCTCTATGGATATAAATATGTTTTGGAGATTATTATGAGACGACCCCTCAATCAAGACAGTTAAATGTGTCCAAAAATTGCGAAATCGCACGTGATCTCTTTTTGGGGAAATCCACACTTGTGGTAAGCCAATGAAAACCGAGATCGGTAGAAGCCCGTCAAAAGTGTCTCACTTTCGAAATACTGGCTTTGTTTTTGACCTGGATAAGCTAGCGTAGTGAAACCAATGCGGAGTGCGGCGTCATATATGCACCAAATGTAACTGGAGTTTCTGTTCTATATGCTTAAATAATAAAAATATTCCGGATACTGCCGCTTTAAGCATACTTCCCCGTGTAATTAAAAAAAAATTGGATGGGTTTTAGACTTTTCTCGGCATCTGAATCGCAAACCGGCCTCGGTGGCGTCGTGGTTAGGCCATCGGTCTACAGGCTGGTAGGTACTGGGTTCGGATCCCTGTCGAGGCATGGGATTTTTAATCCAGATACCGACTCCAAACTCTGAGTGAGTGTTCCGCAAGGCTCAATGGATAGGTGTAAACCACTTGCAACGACCAGTTCAACAAAGGCCATGGTTTGTGCTATCCTGCCTGTGGGAAGCGCAAATAAAAGATCCCTTGCTGCCTGTCGTAAAAGAGTAGCCTATGTTGTGACAGCGGGTTTCCTCTAAAAACAGTGTCAGAATGACCATATGTTTGACGTCTAATAGCCGATGATAAGATAAAAAAATCGATGTGCTCTAGTGGCATCGTTAAATAAAACAAACTTTACTTTTTAAAACAAACTTTACTGAATCGCAAAATTAGCCATATTTAAACAACGATTTTAAAACTGTTTTAAGGATTATTTTGCATAGTAGGCCCTATTTTATCCCAAGGTTTTCATGTATATGCCTTAAACGCACTAGATCTCACCGGTTAAGTGTGTGGGGGAGGGGCAGAGTCCGAAAAGTCTACAGGAGACCGGGGTATACTCACCCGTGAACATTTTAAAATTGGATGGCTTTAAATGTTATTTATTGGCATCTGCATCTGAATAGGAAAATGAGCCATTTAAAAAAAACCCACAAAAAAAACAACAACAAACAAACATTTGAAAAACACACAGATCTTTAAAGGTGCTCTGTCACGGATGGTTGACCTAATTAACGACCTAACAAATTGTTATCTTAAAATATATACATTTGATTTCTCGCTAAAAGTACTTTATTTAACCATCTACATAACTACCATAACCCACTAATTACTGATATTTTGTAAAAATATTTGAATTATGTCAACGGTCCATAATTCAGGAAAAAATAACGGCTATTTCGAGCGAAGAGGTGTGACGTATTATTTTTGTAGTCACGTGATGGGCAAGCCCCGAATAACTGCAACATCAAAACGATTTTCCAAGCTCGTGTAACGAGAACGCTTGACCGTCCTATGCGACGTAGGGTAGGCCTAAATCGAAAGAAAAACAATGAAAATAAGTTATAAAAAGATATATAAACATGTACTGAATGATAATAAGGTTATACATTAATTTATTTTAGCAACAGAAGCATTTTAAACGGCGACGATTCGACTAGTTAGGCCTTTGCATGTACAGATAAATTTATCGTTTGTTGTTCGCGGAAAAATCTAAACACCTAAACACCGCATTCATTTTTCAGTTTGTCAAATTTATCATTATATAAAATATGCCATAACCCCATGGGTAATTACAAATGGCTTGGAATAGGAATTACTACATTTTTAAATACTGTGAACTAGACGGTGTTTATTTCCGAAGTTGCCATATATACGACGGCCGTGTGTATGGCCTCCGCCAACGAGGGCTGCCTATAAACACAGCAAAAATGTATATAGGCGGTAAATAAGTATTTGATTGATCCATATTGCCGAACCACTTGGAACAGGAGGAATACGTACTAAGTACAGACAGGGGAATCGGGGTTAAATATGAATCTAGCGGACCCTTTTGTGTACCTACCCAGTGTTTCTGCCGGAAATAATTTTTTGGATATGGCGCTATGGAATTAAATATTTACAATGTGTTTGCTGAATGCAACAGCAGTCGATAGGGAGTATGGGGGGGGGGGGGGGGGGGGCCTCCCCCAGAAATAATATGGGTTAGGTATAGGGTTAGGGTTATGAAAACCACACAGTAAGAATAAAGAGTCATTAATTTTGTCACGGTTAACTTAAAAATTTAAATCTGAAATAAAATTTGGGTATGGCTCCATACCCATTTTACCCTGCTACCGTATATGAATAGCGTAATATTGCCCCTGCAGTACTATAACAATAATAATAATAATATTATTATTATTATTATTATTATTATTATTATTTTTATTATTATTATTATTATTATTATTATTATTATTATTATTATGAATGAATGAATGGATATGTCACGGGGATCCTATAATACCCGTGACTGAATAAAACACGATTATCCAAATATCTCTCCTAACTGTATATCTATTAGATCTCTCTATATCGGGCAGTCTATACCCGAGTGGCTCGGCTCTAGGTATGATCAGAGATAAGATCTTATATAAGTATATATAATATAGCACGTTAGTTCACTAGAAAACACAACAAAACACAATACACTTTGGAATCTGTATTAACCTTAACCAAATATATTTGCCGCAGTTAATTAGTTAGCAACAACAATAATAATAACAACCCAGAACTAATCACTTAATTAGTTAATAACTAGGTGTCTAGTTTACACAATATTCTAATCACTTGGCCGTGATACAACACACACACGTGTGATAATTGAGAAACACTGCCAGGGGAACTTAATTAATAAAGGAATTACAACTCTATTCCTAACTGGTTAATTTTTAATTAACCCTTAACTACTGTGACGGTACATGCTCTTAAATTTGTTTCGCCTGTGGCGATTTTAATTGTGTTAGGGGCCCGTGTGCAGTTTCATTGCCCGTAGCCCAGGTGGGCAACTTGTTACGTAATACTTCGCGCGATCGGACATTCCAATATGCACTTAGTCCAGCTGTGGAGGCCATGTGGCGAGTAGTTACGTAATACCTCTGCGAGTGAGGTTTCGACGACCGTGATTTGGCGACGATGGCGTCAGTAAGTCTGACGATCAGAGAGAAATATACCGACTGTAGTAGAGGTGAAATATCAGATGATAGGGGGAGGGACCGCCTTGTACCCCCAGGCGAATTCTGATTTATAATAAATAGCTAGTTTTTAGAGATATCGAGCAGAACCAGAATAGGAAGGCTCCCAGGGAACGTAGTCCGTTGGACTTTGGTAAATATTTTTATTTCTGCTCTGTGTATAACCTTGATGTGATTGATGTGACTTTAAATATTTTAATACTGTATTAGACCAATATTCTTTAGACAGTGTCTTCGGTCATCTGACGAAGTAAATCGTAGACTTTTTGTTCTAACATTATACGAGTATTTGGTAATATAAAGCTTAGCCAGTCATCCTAGACGACCTAGGTAAACTGTAGGTTATTGTCTTTATTGTGATAGGTACCAGTATTAATTCTGTGTTACAAGGTTACTGAATGAGTAGTTAAGGTTAATTAAAAATTAACCCGTTAGGAATAGAGCTGTAATTCCTTTATTAATTAAGTTCCCCAAGAAGCGTTTCTCAATTATCACACGATACTGAACGAGTAGTAAGGGTTAATTAAAAATTAACCAGTTAGGAATGGTGTTGTAATTCCTTTATTAATTAACTTCTCCTGGAAGCGTTTCTCAATTATCACACGTGTGGGTGTGGTGTAACGGTGAAGTGATTCGCATATTGTGTAACTAGACACCTAGAGATTAACTAATTAAGTGATCAGTTCTGGGTTGTTATTATTGCTGTTATTAATTAACTACTACGGCTGTACATTTGTCAGCGTAGATTAATACAGATTCCAAAGTGTATTGTGTTTTGTTGTGTTTCTAGTGAGCTAAACGTGCTATAATAATATATACTTTATATAAGATCGTATCTCTGATCATACCTAGAGACGAGCCATACCAGGGTTTAACCGCCTGTTACAGAGAGATCTAATAGATATACAGTTAGGAGAGATATTTTGATAATCGTGTTTTATTCAGTTACGGGAATTATAGAATCCCCGTGACAACTACTCATTCAGTAACCTTGTAATACAGAATTAATACTGGTACCTATCACAATAAAGACAATAACCTACAGTTTACCTAGGTCCTCTAGGATGACTGGCTATGCTTTAATAATTTTAGACAGTGAAGCCTACAATTTACTTCGTCAGTTTACCGGAAACACTGTCTAAATAATATTGGTATAATACAGTATTAAAAATTTTAAAGTCACATCAATCACATCAAAGTTATACAACAGAGCAGAAAAGTATATTTACCAAGTCCAGTCGGACTAACGTTCCCCCGGAGCCGTCCAATATGTTTCTCCCCGATAAATCTAAAATCCTAGCTATTTATTACAAAAGCCGAATATCGCCTGGGGGTACAAGGCGGTACCGAATACCTACATGTGATATTTCCACAGAGACAAGACGGCATATATTTCTTAGATGGTCAGACTAGTTGTCGCCAATCGCTAGAAATACCAGGTCGTAAAACAGAACTCCCGGAGATATTACGTAACTACTGGCCACATAGCCTCCACACCTGTCTAAGTGCATATTGGGACGGACTATCGCGCGGAGGAATTACGTAACAAAGTGCCCACCTAGTCTAAGGGTGCATATTGGGACTGCACACGGCCCTCTAAAACAGTTAATATCGCCACGGGCGAAAAGAAATTAGGAGCATGTTCCGTCACAGGATACATATAAATAAATAAATAAAATTATCAGCTTCTGAGATTATCTGAAAAAGGAAATAAATACACACCAACTACGGACAGTACACAAACTAACAGCGGGGGCTTGTAACTGGAAACAGTCGGAAGAAAACGTGTTATCTGTTTTCGAACCGTCAGTGTACCATTATTGTTACAGATAAGCATGATTAATAACTATGATTCGGTAACAGTACTAACCAATCTAATTAAAATTAACTCCACTATTACATGTGGATCTAACAGCAGCCAGATGGAGCTCATGTCCACCAATCAAAACCTTACTTGCAGAATCATGTCAGTAATTTAAAAATAATTTGAAAACATTCCGAATTATCCTGAGGGTATACGGGTTTCGTGTGAATTACAAATGCCGTATTTAGACCAGTAGAATTAATTTTAATCAGATTGCTAACAACACTGCGTAGACTCCAATGTCCAGGTAACATTTCGTCTGTAAGTAATAATTTAAATATTGACCAATCACACTTCACCTTTTATAACGTTATTTGGGAGCATACAAATTCTAAAAATATCGGGCGAGTCTATTTTAGTGGTCGCAGTACAGCGAACCACACCAATACGTACGGGATGGGTTATCTGTCTTCAATTTTACATTACAAATTATTTATTTATTTAAAAAAACAACTAAATCAGTCTTCAATTTTACATTACAAATTATTTATTTTATAAAATAAAACATGTTTTAAGGCATTCGTAATTCACACGAAACATGTCGTATACCCTCAGGATAATTCGGAATGTTTTCAAATTATTTTTAAATTACTGGCATGATTCTGCAAGTAAGTTTTTGATTGGTGGACATGAGCTCCAACTGGCTGCTGTTAGATCCACATGTAACTGTGGAGCTAATTTTAATTAGATTGAGTACTACTAGTAACAGTTTAGCTAGTTTCACAGTTCGTACGGTTACAGGACATTATGCAAAAATGATTGTGCTACAATGTTTTGGGGTTTTTTGTCTGTGCAGGCACATAACTCATCTCCTTGTACAAGCATTTAAAAAAATAAAAAAATGGTGATACATTTTTCGGGGAACATGTCTCGACCCCTCACCGTGTAGACCTCCTCCCCATGCTAAAATCCCTGCACACGCGTCTGCAGCGGTACTATGTACGGAGCTCCGTAAACCCCCCCACAAAAAACAAACAAACAAACAACAAACAAATTAAACAACAAAATAACCCCCCTCATCCTCCCAAAAATAAATAAAATAAAAATAAATAATAATAATAATCGCTTACTCAATCTCCTGCTTAAGCAAATTTCTGTTGTTTTGTTTTTGCCCGATGATTGTCCGGGGGAGCGTGTCACCCCCTATAAACGTTGCTCACTTCAGTCTGACCAAATTATTAACAACTACGAACAATTAGTCTCTTACCTTTAATTACCGTTAGATTTCCTCCAAAGTTTGTCCAGACAGAAATCTTGAAAAAAACATTACAATGACACAGATTCCACATATCAGATGATAACTGAGAGCGCATAGGGCAAAAACCATGTACTTTTGTGTCAGCTGCTATTTTGACTTTTTTTGGAATATTCTTCAAAAGGGGTGAAAGGATAGGACTTAATCTAACAATGTCATAACATGTTATGATATAAAAGCAAACGTGGTGACGTCATATTATTGGTATTATTTTTTATTATTATTCTTTTTCTAATGATACCACTAGAGATAATTGATTTCATATTAATTGTGTCACATACTTTGAAGGCTTTCACCCCTCTTGAAGAGTATTCCATAAACAAGCAACATGGCAGACGGCTGAAAACTGCATGTATTTTTTTCCTATGCAATCTCAGCAAAGACGATATCGGCGACATCGTTACAGTCTCGTGTGTGGAATCTGTATATTTGTAGAGGTTTTTTTTTTTTTGCGATTTGTGTCTGGACAAACTTTGGAGGAAATCTAACGGCAATTAAAGGTAGGAGAGTAATTTTTTGTAGTTGTTAACAATTTGGTTCGGACAATAAGTGATATTAATATTTAAGTAAAAGCAAATATTGTCAGAAGTGTAGAGCCATAAAAAAACATCAACTATGGCGTTCGTGAATTATTTTTCACGAATCCACACACCCTCGTACATTCTCCATTAGTTTATACAGACGTGAAATGCAAACAATTTGAAATGACTTCCAACTCATATGCTTCATGCAACTTAAAGCATCTCAGGTATAACTCATTAAAAAGGAAAGAAAAAAAAAAAGGTGGTATGGCCATGGCCGTACCGTTTACGCCGCTCCTGGCTGTTCGTATTTGTAATAATTACAAACAGCTTTAAATTATGTATGTAAAATAAGTGAAAACATACGTGGGTCTCTGATGACTGACGTTAATTCTGTGCGTTTTTACGTGCGTTCGTTTAGAATAGTTCATGACGTCATGAAAATGTAAAACACATCATAAAAACTACGTCAATCTAAAATTCGCTCAAAGGGACAGGCACGACGGAACTATTGATAGAAAAACCCGTAGAAGTTCAGCCCCCCCCCCCCCCCCAATGTTTACTTGCTTCTGCCGTGCCTGAGCGATACTATAAAATAAATGTATATAGCAAGGGCATCGTCGGGGGTGGTGGGGGGTGGGTTGTATGCCCCCCCCCCCTTTTGAGCCAGCATGATTTAAAAAAAAAAAAAAAAGGCATAACTCGAAAATTATTTTTGCTCATATCTTATATATCTTTAAATTGCCTTCCAAAATGCACTAGAATGCAGCATTTGGCTGCTAGAAATACAAATAATTTTTTTCAGGAGGGATACCCCGGACCCCAACCCCCCCCCCCCCCCAGCATCCTCAATTATTTTCGACCCCCCTCCCCCCTTCTGAAAAGCTGGCAACGCCCATATAGAGAATGTAAAATGAAATATGTTCATCACCGATTCCAAGCTGGCTTCAGAGTTACTTATCTGTGGAGCTTTCATGAATACATTGAATTATTTTTATTGAAGGGGGCGGGATGTAGCTCAGTGGTACAGCGCTCGCTCGATGCGCGGTCGGTCTGGGATCGATCCCCGTCTGTGGGCCCATTGGGCTATTTCTCGTCACAGCTAGTGCACCACGACTGGTATATCAAAGGTCGTGGTATGTGCTATCCTGTCTGTGGGATGGTGCATATAAAAGCTCCCTTGCTGCTAATCGGAAAGAGTTGCCCATGAAGTGGCGACAGCGGGTTTCCTCTCTCAATATCTCTGTGGACCGTAACCATATGTCTGACGCCATGTAACCGTAATTAAAATGTGTTGAGTGCGTCGTTAAATAAAACATTTCTTTCTTTCATTTTTTCTTTTTATGGATGCCCACCATCAGCAATTTTTCTGTTGTGTCATATCCAGTTACAGCATGAATATCTGGTAACATCTCTGGATACAGTTTATTATAAAATGGTCGCAGGTTGATCTGGTTGAGAATTTCATATACAGTCTGTGTCTTTGATGTAGAAATCCACCTAATTGCTTCTTATCACCAACAACATATATGGCACATAAGAAGTGAATTTCTGCACCAGACACAGGCTGTTGGGTTCTCATCCTGAGAAGATCACACACACTGGTCCCAGTAATTAAAGGTACAGACATAAATCACCACCAGATCAACTAAATGATGATGAACTGGGTTCACAAAGAACCTTAACATTACAAGGGTTTCATGTAGTAACTGGATGTGACACAACAGGACAAATTGGTGGTATTGGCAAAAAAAAATATTGAATGTATTCGGGAAAGCTCCACTGGCTATATCTGAAGCTCTTAGCCAGCTTGGAATTAGTGATGAAGAGTCATTTGTACAACTGTTCTGAGAGGAAAGACGTTCAAGAAATCATCACGAAACCAAAGTGTAGAAACCCTGCCAAATATCTTAAAACAGCATACCCAAAGAGCTCAGGTTTCCATGCTACATCCAGAGGTCTAGACCCATGGTTGGATCAAGCAGGAGGATATATCTGTACATAACTGATCAGATGCAACTGTTGTATCAGTAAGTGTTCAGGTAGATGAACCTGTAAAGTAATACAACTTGCAATGTACAGAACTCTAAAAGTGGTGATGAAGGAAAGAAATGTTTTATTTAACTACGCACTCAACACATTTTATTTACGGTTATATGGCGTCAGACATATGGTTAAGGACCACACAGATTTTGAGAGGAAACCCGCTGTCGCCACTACATGGGCTACTCTTTCCGATTAGCAGCAAGGAATCTTTTATTTGCGCTTCCCACAGGCAGGATAGCACAAACTATGGTCTTTGTTGTACCAGTTATGGATCACTGGTCGGTGCAAGTGGTTTACACCTACCCATTGAGCCTTGCGGAGCACTCACTCAGGGTTTGGAGTCGGTATCTGGATTAAAAATCCCATGCCTCGACTGGGATCCGAACCCAGTACCTACCAGCCTGTAGACCGATGGCCTAACCACGAGGCCACCGAGGCCGGTAAGTGGTGATGATTGCTGCAATGGACATGTCATTATAGATGAAGTAGATGCCTAATCAGAGGTCACATTGGAAAATAATTAGCTTTAGCTAATTTTCAGATACATGTATGTGGGATATTTCTTTTGAAATTATTAAAAATAAGTGGCTAATTTAAACAACATTTTATCAGCCAGATATTAAATGTTGTAGCCACTTTGTATAAAAATTAGCAATTGGCTAATTTGGCACGAGCGGGGTGATCCCTGCTAATGTGTCATTTTGAATTACAGTTTACAATGGGCATGTTCCTCTATTTCATTAGTTTAAAATCTAGAACATGAAAGTCATTAGTAATGCAATATTTTAATTATTTCACATAAAATGTATGTGGACTAGGATGAAAATTATTTGCCATATGATTAATTTGGTGGTCATTTTTAAATTTCCATATGGCTCCCATTTTGAATTTTAACTGGTTGCCATGACTGGAGGATGGTTATAAAAATGTCACCCTTTAATTCATTGATCCTAGAAATGTACACACAAAAACAATTGTTTCACTACCTTAACCGGGAGTTAAGATATATGAAAAATACAGTTAAATGGTGGCCATTTTGAATTATATAAATGTACATATAGACAAAAGATATTGTTTCTATGTTAACCGAGAGTTGAAATATATGGAAAAATATATTTAAATGGTGGCTATTTTTAATTTCAAGATGGATGCCTAGGTCAGACAACATTTTTAGTTTTTAAACTTAATTCACTGAACTCATAAATGTAAACCTAAATTGTTGTTGTGTGTCAACTGTGAGTAAAGATATATACAAGAATATTTAAATGAATTTCAAGATGGCTGTCATGCTCAAATGACTAAATAAAATGTTATCAATGAGTTCATGGACCTCAAAAATGTAATTAGACACAATAATTGTGTTTCTGTGTTAACTGGGAGTCACAATATATGTAAAATATCCTAAAATTATGGCCATTTTGAATTTCAAGATGGCCGCCATTATCAAATGTGAAAAAAATGCTACTAATGGATTTCTAATTCTGGATAGTCTTAAGAATAAAAAGAAATACATTTTACTGACGAGCAAAAACAAAAAATGCAAATTTGCATAACCTATAATGCCATCCTATTTAATATCTAATAATTATATAGATAATAACTGGTTACTGTCTTACGATATTGGATTTGTACTGCGAAGGTTAGAATGGTTTTCGCCATTTGACCTGTAAAGGATAAAGCCGATATCTTAAGACGGTAATCAGTTATATAATTTAATCTGCAATCCACATTAAACAAAAAGATAATCAAATAAACCGTTTTATTTAAAACGTTTACCGAGTAATATGTCCACACATGCTGAATGCCTTTTCACCTACAATATCTATACATCATAACAAAAGAGTTCTAAATAAAAAATATTTTTATTATTCTTAACTTACACATTGTCTTCAAAATATTTTTTTGAAAATCAAAGCAAACAACTGGAAATAAAAGAAGATAAATAGATAGATAATAATTTAACGTGCCCATATACCACTAGGGTTTCGAACACGCCCATCTAGAGTCCGACCTCTGATAAGATCGGTGGCCTGACTCGGGATGGGGGAAGAAGAGAGTTGAAAATGGGCAGAATTTTGAAAATAGCTATTAGTAAAAAAGTTAATAGAATTAAAAAAAAATAATTAAATTAAAATTTACAAGCCAAAAATTAAAATAATTAACTGCTCGGTCGAATATTTATATAATTTGGAGCATTTTAGAAGGACAGTCCAAAAATAAATAACAGAAAGAAGAGAGGATCGGACTATTTAATAATATTAAAAAAGAAAGAAATTTCGACATAAAATTTTGAACGGATGTCTAAACGTTTAAAGTCCGATCTATATGGTCCGGGCCGGGTGTGTGTGTGTGTGTGTGTGTGTGTCTCTGGGGGTGTGGGGGTGGGGGGGGGGGGGGGGGGGGTGAGTGTAAGGTGGGCGGAATTTGGATTACGAATTTAGTAGTTAGGTCAAATACCTAAAACCAAAATGAGCTCATTCATATTACTCATGTCCAAAGAGTTCTCGACCGAAAGGGTTTTAAGGTGATTTGAGCAATTTAGACGGGCTACCAAAATAAAGTGCGTCGGACTGTTTACAAAAAAAATAAAAAATAAAATAATAATAATAATAATAATAATAATAATAATAAAATTAAAAATATAATTTAAAAAATTAAATTAAATTTTGAATGCCGGCCAAAAAATTTAAAGTCCTAATAAGCCCTTGGAATGGTTGGCGATTACGGGGACGAGATGAAGTGCTTGGCGTTGAACTACGGTACCAGTTTCCTCTACCGGTGGGCTAGCAAGGTCTTGGCTAGCTCGACGTAATGGGCGCCGGCGATGATCTTCAATACTCTAGAAGAGAGTGTAGTTGTCCATGTCTTCGAAAAGTATTCCCTGTCTGTAGAGATCATCCCGGCGCGACGTCACCACAAGTCCAAACTTTCCGTCTCGTAGTTCCATGACGTGGATGGCACACTCAACTCCGTCAGGAAACTTCTTAAAGTTGCCCTCAAGAATGCTTCCTGGCAGTGAGCTGGTGTCCGAGGTGTCCCCGACCCAGTATCGAGCGTACTGGCCCTTGATCTTGGAGATGGCGAGGCTCCAGGCGGTGTCCCTGCTCCCGGCGGTCGCGGAAGGCCGGGCCTTGGCTGGCTGGTCACTACTCGGTGGGGTGACAGCCTCCCGCTTCGCAGCAGCACCATCCATAGAGGTGGGGGACTCGACGCCGACTGCCTCGAAGGAGTTGGAACGGGAGACGCACGCCGCGGAGTCTCGCAGATCGCTGTACTCTTCGTCGTGTTCGTTGCCACTTCGCCATACACCAAAGTCACAATTGCCCGTGACCCAATGTAAGCGACGCGGTACTCCAACAAAGAGCCGTAGCTTGCAACTCGAGAGAGCAGAGCGACACGATAAAAGAAGAAGTAACTTTGAACAATATGACATTCCTTTCCTGACCAAAACTAGATAATAGTGAGGTGGATAACGACATGAAAAAAATACCCACAGGATTGTGCATTTTATGATAGAATTGTGCCACTTTGCATACACATACTACTTGGGTAACTGAAGATTTTCATGGGTCGAAACCCCCTCCTGCTCCAAGCCAATTTTCTTCTATTATAGTTTCTTGGGTAGCATAACCTCTCTCTCACACACACACACACACACACACATACGCGCGCGCGCGCCCTAAAACATCACTCACCACAATATAGAACATCCTGCGCATTTCCTGCACACGTGACTGGTTCTTTTCTCATGCTCGACGTGGGAGTCGTACATTTTGCTGTTTTTGTCAGTGAAATGGCGTTTTCTACTGAGAAGTATGCAGTCATTGGAGTTTACGTTTTAAGAGATTAGACTGGCCTACAACTTGACATGATGACTAAAAACTCAGGATGGTCTCTTTAATATAAACTCACGAGGGTTTATTACGCGCAGTCATAAGGTACTTCTAGGTTGAATGTTGGAAGCAAACCTATTACTACTGTTAAAGTTTGTTTTGTTTAACGACACCACTAGAGCATATTGATTTATTAATCATCGACTACTGGATGTCAAACATTTGGTAATTTTGACATATAGTCTCAAACAGGAAACCCGGTACATTTTCCAATTAGTAGCTAGGGATCTTTTATATGCACAGACAGGATCTGATATACCAGTCGTGGTGCTATTACTACCGAGTCTCCGTGGATGACGGATCATCAAGAAACGTAAAAAGATCAAGGAGTAGGTCAAAATAATTAAAACGGTGAAGGAAAAAGAAGCAAAATAATCGGTTTCTAAAATACCAGATTGTGAATTAAGTTTTAGGTGACTTTTACTGTGAATACGATACAAATAATAAATTTAAAAAATTAAAATTTAACTTCGTAAATACAGAGTAAATAATTAATATCAGTAGTTACTCTAAGAACTGCATTTGGCTAATATGAAATAAAACAAGAATTAAAAAGGAAGGGAAAAGAAAAAAAAAGTGTTTCTTAAATACCAGATTGTAAATTACGTTTTAGGTGATTGTTACTGTGAATACGATACAAATACATAATGAAGACATAATATATATATATATATATATATATATATATATATATATATATATATATATATATATATATATATATATATATATATACCAAATATTTCAAATGAAGTTATATGTGTCTGCATTATCAGTAGCTACTGTAAGAATTGGATTTGGGTAATATGAGATAAAACAAGAATTATAATATTTAGAACAATATCTTTATTTCACAAAAGTTGTACAATCATAAGTGCAGTAAGATCAATCTAAAAATAAATAATTTTTTGTAAAACTGGCCGACTTATAAATTGCCAGACTTTATGCTGTTTTCAGCCAAAATTCTGTCTCTACTGGTCTCAAAGCATTGTCTTGTTTTGAATAAATTAAAACATGGCAGGTATGCTTTATAAACTATTTTCTTAAAAGAAGGTTGGTTGGGTTTTTTCCCTTTGTTTTATAACTGAAAATATTTGATTGTAGTAATGTATATATGTAACGAAACTCGTCACTAACTTTGGTCGATTACAAAATCAATCACAGCGACGCTTGTCATATTTACACATTTGATTGGAACCAACATCCCATTTGAAGGTAATGATTTTAAAACCAAAGAATATAATTGATTATACACTATAACATCATGGATTTTGATACAGAACCTAAAACCTTAAAAGGGCAAGACGTTCAACAGTTATACATCCAGTGATCTTGCTACCTGCAAACCAAACATGTTCAGAGATTAATTTAATCAATATAACATGTCTGTTAAATTTACTTCAGTAAGGCACATAAAACAAATACTAATTTGAACATTTTGAATTCTCTATATTTTAATGTCTGTCCATATTTACAAACCAATACAGAGGTGAATAGAATCTCTCTGATAAGACTCTGATAAGTATTTTGTTCCACTTTTCTATAAAACAATTTGTCTTATGAAGATTGTTTTGTCTTGAAATATCAACGCATAAGGTCATAGAGGACACTGGGGTGCGTGTTAACCTATGCTAGTGATACCTGCATTAATATAAAATAAAATAAAACTTTTAACTTATTTACAGCAACCAAATTCTCAGTAAATAAATCGGATAAATGTGTTCATTTTTGAAATAACTAATACTAACTGATTCAGGGATAAAATGCACAAATAGTTATAGTTTTTATTAATGGAATGTGTGAATTTGACTGCTTTCAATAAATGTTATTTAAACGATTGTTAAAACGGAAACAATAGGCACAAACGGCGTTTGTGGAATGATACTACGCATTAAAATAAAAATAAAAAGCAGGTTATAACGATCAAATTAAAGATTCACAAAATAACGATCATTGTTCTTCAATAACAATATATACATTTCTAAACAAATATATTATTTCTAAAATACGATTTGTATGAATAGAAGAGCTATCGCCATGATTCCACTGTAACACACAGACAGCCATGATTCCACCGTAACGCACAGACACGCGCGTTTTACGAACATAACAAACTGGAACCTGTTCTAATCAACAAGGACATACAAACATTTCACTTGCTATGGTCCGTGAAGTGAGTGTACAGAAAACACACACAAATATACTAAATCTATTGATATGGTTTACTTCTGTACGACGTGCGTTTTCGTAGGACACAGTGGAATCGCCACCTATTTAAGAACTAAACATTTCCCAGGCATGTGGAAATCTTTCAGTCCGGGATTCATCATATATACATCTATAGTCCGTCCCACAGGGATCGCATCTTTTCCATACTATGTAATTTATTACAAGTTATTTATTTCCCAGCCGATTAATTTGTAAATTGCACACACACACACACTGTATTTCTTTGTTATTTCCAAAATACTTTTACTTTTCTTCTTACGTCAAACCAAACTGAAATTATTTACAAAAAGCCCCACATTTTAACAGAATGATGGGACGGACTATACTTGATCTAGTTTTAATGCTTTCCGGCTTGTTGATTTGTATCGAATTTTTTATATGTTCACCGGTACATCTTTACAAAGTAAAATCCGTCAAAAAACCTTTGGATGTATTTTTTCATAGTTACACAATACTTTCACTTGCTATATTCAAATCAGCCTCAAGCTACATTAAAGGTCATTACAAAAAATAATGTTATCTTTAGGACAATAATATAGACTGTCTTAGTAAAAAAAAAAATAAAAAAAAAAAAATAAATATATATATATATGTGTGTGTGTGTGTGTGTGTGTGTGTGTGTGTGTGTGTGTGTGTGTGTGTGTGTATGTGTGTGTGTGTGTGTGTGTATTAAAGGCATAATGTCACGGATTTAAGGACCTTATTTCTCTAAAACTGGATAATAAATAAAAATTACATTAATTGTTGAAAACAAAATCTAGTTATCGCATCACCTTAACTGAAATATGATGGAGTGAAATCCATGTCATCCCTCTCGGCAATTTTAGTTTTTGAATTGTGGACCATTGCCATAATTCAATTATTTTTACAAAATGTCATTAATAAATGGAGTATGATGGTTATGAAGATGGTTGAATAAAGTACATTTAGGGACAAATCAAATTATTTTTGTTCAGGTAATACTTTGTCAGACCATTAAATAGGTCAGTGGTCTGTGACAATATGCCTTTAATGTAGTTAATGAAGGGTGTTCACAATAACAGTTATACAATACTAGAAACCATATCACACATTGTGTTTAAAGTCAACTATCATCTGGGCCCGTGCTACAACACTTAAAGTCCAGATTTTAACGTAATGCCATTTGAATGGCATTGCCATGACGTTAAAGTCTGGACTTTATTAAAGTCTAGACTTTAAGGTTTATAAACACGGGGCCTGATTCAGCATTCGCCACCACTTTTAGAGGCTACCAACCCCCATCCCGCCACATCTGAATTGTTCAAAACCCCGACACGGTATTCTGGAGTGAGTTTATATGTTGGTCTTTTGTGTCAGGGAAAATACGTGTACGGCAGAGTGTCTAGTTGCCATGCACGACAGTCTTGTGGACTGATTAATTAGCGAACATTCGCCAGATCTGCGTTATCAGAAGCAGTACAAGTGACGTCATAATACCTGGAACTTGATGACTTGCACCTGAAATGACAACAAATGGATTTCATGTTATTTGGAAGTTGGTAATTACGCATTATGTTAGTACTAACACCGTTGCAGGCCCATGGTATTAAGATTGTGTTGTTAATGAATAACAAACCAAGCTTAAAGACAGTTTAAGTTTGTTTTGTTTAACGACACCGCTAGAGCACACTGACATGAATCATCGTCTACTGGATGTCAATCATTTGGTAATTCTGAAATATAGTATTAGAGAGGAAACCCGCTACATATTGCCATTAAAGCGCTCGATAATGAGAGCTGCAGGTAGTCTGTTTCTTATGGTATGGCTGATGAGTTATATTTAAACATTTAATAAGTTCATTACATGCAAGCAAAGTTAATACATATAAAGGTATGCTCGTAGTCTTCATTTATATATATGGCTGTATTGTTTAATTTTTAATGTTCTCTTTTTTCCTTTTTTTTTGTTTTTTTTGTTGTTTTTTTGTTTGTTGCACCAGTATCAATATTGTTTAGCCATACGGTTCCACGGAAATGAACGCCCATTATCCATATTACGTAACATGAAATCAACCATTACCATGGTTACAAAACAAAAATGTTTCCATGGGTTTCAATGACCACAGAGCACGGAAGAGAAAAAAGTGTTTCCCATAAACATTTACGTTGAAATCCTTTGATTTGTAATAGGCACATGAATCTGATTCCGTTGACTTTTGCAGAGGAAGACAACCACAGAGAGAGAGAGAGAGAGAGAGAGAGAGAGAGAGAGAGAGAGAGAGAGAGAGAGAGAGAGAGAGAGAGAGAGAGAGAGAGAGAGAAAGAGAGATGGTGGGGAAGGAGGCAGAAAGAAAGGGAGAGAAGGATATGACTAACAGAGAATTATAAAAATATATACCCATAACTGAGGCTTTTCAATGTGGGTTTTTATATTTTAATATCCCATGGACTAAGAAGGAAGGGAACCAAACTCACCACTTATTCCCATTTTATCTGCTTCTTGGTATATCATCTGGCGCAGCTTCAGGAATCCAGGTTTGCTGCCGTCATCAGACCACACGAGGTTTACAAATGCTGGAACAAGGGTATCCAAAATCTTGGCTACTACTCCGGGTAATTCTTCTATTGCAATTTTGAGGTTCTTGATAAACACTTCTTTTCCTTCATTCGCATAATCCTTCACGGCAAAATACATTTTCCTCACAAAAGCCTCTTTACGTTCGCCGGTTAACTGTTCTAATAGCGTGCTTAATTCATTTAGAAACTTCTGAGCAATACTGTCAAAAATATCATCTAAAAATCTACGGGAGCGTGGATTAAATTCTTTAAGCTGCACAGGTTGAATCTTTTCCTGCTGCACGGAATCAGTGTTCTTGGTGCTGCCAATGTAAGGCATGACACAGACGAGGAACATGGTGCCAAGCATCAGTTGAAACAGAGAAGCCATGGTGTCTGAAAGTAGACGAGAAAACAAATCGTTAAAAAAATTTAAAAAAAAAAAAAAAAAAATTATCTAGTCGAAGGCCAGATGCGGATCCAGGGGGCGGTCACAGAGGTCACGTGACTCCTTATTTGGAAAACATTACGGGTCACACGTCTGCTGTGACACCCAAATATATTTGATTACATTAGTCTAGGCTCAGTATATTGTGCAGGCAACTAAATTATGAATCCCGTAAAAATTAGGCTAAATCTACTATCATCCAAATAATTTAACGAAAGAAAGAAAGAAATGTTTTATTTAATGACGCACTCAACACATTTTATTTACGGTTATGTGGCGTCAGACTTATGGTTAAGGAACACACAGATATTGAGAAAGGAAATCCGCTGTCGCCACTTCATGGGCTACTATTTTCGATTAGTAGCATGAGATCTTTTATATGCACCATCCCACAGACAGGATAGTACATACCATGGCCTTTGTTACACCAGTTATGGAGCACTGGCTGGAACGAGACATAGCTCAATGGGTCCACCGACGGAGATCGGTCCTGGACCGACAGCGCATCAAGCGAACGTTTTACCACTGGGCTAAAATAATTTAACGTACTACCATTGTTTTTAAATTGTATTATTGAAACATCCACCGACAGGATAATATCTGACGCTACATTTTGAATTTGACATGAAAACTGCATAATGTATTAATATGTTTTAAGTTCTTTATATATTTTGCGTCATCAATCTGGCCTTGACGGACAACGGATTGTTACTGTACATAGTCCTGCGCTACCTTTATTCCATGCCAGGTGCGAATCAAGGCAAGCCCGTGGGACGAATCTGGAGTGGAAGCACATTCTGTAGTGGAGGAGGCAAAGTTTTTAGTGGGGAGGGGCACAATCCATAGTTTTATCTTTATTTATATATAGTAGGACAGGACCCCATCCCCAGTCCCCTGGCACATACGGACCTGCGAAGGTGTGTGTGTTTGTATGTGTGTGTGTGGGGGGGGGGGGGGGGGGTGCTGGGGTTCGCATTTAAATTTCGACATTTTCCGTAAAGTAACGAAAATAGCTGGGAACGTTAAGTACTACAATTCCAACATTCCTTTGACGTGACGTCAACAATGCTTTGGCGTGACGTCAACAATGATTTGATAGTTCAGTATGCTTATTGATGTTAAAGCGATACTACGTACATTTTTCTGGATACAGAGATTTGCCAACAGAATCGCTTTTTAACATTTATGATCATATTTACTTTAAATGTGCATAGACCTAAATATAAAATATATATGAATGGATCTAGTACTACTGGATCTAATAACGACAGCTAACCAGCTAACCAACTTCTGCTGTTTGTTGCAATGGTTTCTGTAAGACTTAGTGACGAGTGGATAAATATTACATGAATAGAGGTAAGTGTTCAATAATTGTTTGATTATTGGGCCGTTAAGTCGGAGCTTCGCGTGCTTAGAGTTTTATACTGAGGGACCACGGGGAGGATGTGACTGAAGAAACCATGACCTCCACCCCCACACCCTCCCCCGCGCTACGCTAATGTATATTGGTAACACTGTGCAAGAAATGTTCGCGAGGTTAATTCAGTTCAGTTCAGTTATGTTCAGTTTATTGTAGGCTTATTAACATAATCGCAGGAACTGCCCTCGAGGGTGCTGGAGATGCGCACCCCCTCCAAAATTCGAAGTGGTCCGAAATATATAGTGAGACAGCATGTGATTATTTGATGAAACATAAAATAGGATTATTTGTGAGACATATGTGATTATTTAATAAAACATAAAATAGGATTATCCAGTGAGACATAACGTGATTATTTAATAAAACATAAAATAGGATTATTCAGTGTGACATAGCATGTGATTATTTAATGAAACATAAAATAGGATTATTCAGTGTGACATAGCATGTGATTATTTAATAAAATATAAAATAGGATTATTCAGTGTGACATATCATGTGATTATTTAATTAAACATAAAATAGGATTATCCAGTGTGACATAGCATGTGATTGTTTAATGAATATAAAATAGGATTATCATTATCCAGTGAGACATAGCATGCGATTATTTAATGAAATATAAAATAGGATTATTCAGTGTGACATAGCATGTGATTGTTTAATGAATATAAAATAGGATTATCATTATCCAGTGAGACATAGCATGTGATTATTTAATAAAATATAAAATAGGATTATTCAGTGTGACACAGCATGTGATTGTTTAATGAATATAAAATAGGATTATTCAGTGTGACATAGCATGTGATTATTTAATGAACATAAAATAGGATTATCCAGTGTGACATAGCATGTGATTGTTTAATTAATATAAAATAGGATTATCCAGTGTGACATAGCATGTGATTGTTTAATGAATATAAAATAGAATTATTCCGTGAGACATAGCATGTGATTATTTAATGAACATAAAATAGAATTATCCAGTGTGACATAGCATATGATTGTTTAATGAATATAAAATAGGATTATCCAGTGTGACATAGCATGTGATTGTTTAATGAACATAAAATAGGATTATCCAGTGTGACATAGCATGTGATTATTTAATGAACATAAACTAGGATTATCAAGTGAGACATAACATGTGATTGTTTAATGAACATAAAAATAGGATTATCCCGTGTGACGTAACATGTGATTATTTAATGAACATAAAATAGGATTATCAAGTGAGACATAGCATGTGATTATTTAATGAACATAAAATAGGATTATCAAGTGAGACATAACATATGATTATTTAATGAACATAAAAATAGGATTATCCCGTGTGACATAACATGTGATTATTTAATGAAACATAGAACAGGATTATCCATTGACACATAACATGTGATCATTTATGTGTATACTGTGAAATATAAAATGTGATTATCCTGTCAAACATAACAAGCATGTGATTACCTAATGAGAAAAAAAAAGATGATTATCTTGTCACTTTGGAAGAAAGCACTCGGCTCAATGTGGTTAACGACATCAGTACATGGCTGTATGGTACCGTGCCTAACATGGTTATGTCAGCTACTCTTATTGAAAACCCAGCAAATTATATTTTACATATCTCTTGCCAATTGGCACGACAGAACATATGATGCACGAGTCGTGGAACACTGGTTGGGGCGGGAAAACTTCGACTCCATCGAGGGTAATCGTCCCGACAATCTATCGCATCTCTCGCGAGCATTCTATATTCTGCCCAAATAAAAGTAAATAAATCAGAGAGAGAGAGAGAGAGAGAGAGAGAGAGAGAGAGAGAGAGAGAGAGAGAGAGAGACAGAGACAGAGAGAGACAGACAGAGACACAGAGTCACACAAACAGAGAGACAGAGACAGACAGACAGACAGAGAGAGATAAACATACAGATACAGACAGACAGACAGAAAAAGAAATATACTAAGAGAAGAAAGAGAAAGAAGGAAGTTAAATGTTTTCCTTGACCATTTAACACCTGAAAGGTGTGTCACACATCCCAACATTCCCTATAGGTTGTTTGTTTTGCTTTCTTTTTCGTCAACGTTTTTTTCTACTGCTTTAATTCTTTTTGGGTGACATTAAACGCCATTTCCTGGCACCAGGAGAACAAAATAACAATATTTTAGATTAAAATTATTTTGACTATTCTAAAGCTTGTGTTTGTATTATAATTATAATAGAATTTAAAAAAAAAAAAAGTAAGTTGCAGGTCCATAGGAATGACATCTGTGTGTGTGTGGGGGGGGGGGGGGGGGGGGCGCAACAATCTCTAGTGGAAGGTGGTGGTGGGCACTTTCTAATGAAAAGCACTAGATATACATTTTTATCTTTATTTATATAGAGTATGGCAAAAAAACTTATACTTTTGTCCTCGAGTTGGTGGGGGGGGGCACAGGCTTCCTCGCCCGGTTCCCACGAGCCTGAGTTATACGAGAGTGGTTGACAAGGGTCGCTGCCTTTCTTCGTATATCTACAAACCTATTATACCACCCTACCCTGATCTGAACTATCGATGATATCGCGAAAATCAATAACAACAACAAACACCCAAGACGGTACAGATTTGTAACTAGTGACGGTATAGTACGGGAAAATGTCGACATCGTCTCAACACTAATTAATTAAGTTTTGTCGAAGTCGTCTCTACGCGTTATC
This sequence comes from Gigantopelta aegis, assembly GCF_016097555.1. Classification (NCBI taxonomy): domain Eukaryota; kingdom Metazoa; phylum Mollusca; class Gastropoda; order Neomphalida; family Peltospiridae; genus Gigantopelta; species Gigantopelta aegis. The sequence goes on from NC_054702.1 coordinate 51,738,962, forward strand.
GTGTGTATCTAGAGCGTAACGCGCTACGCCTTGTACGCAGTAAAGTTCAACATCTACACAGGCTAAAAATTACCACTATACAGATTATTCCTACACAAGAACCGTTAGAACTTAGAACCTACCTCAGTGACGGCGAATCTTGGACGAAATCACTGTGTCTGGTGTCCTAAATATATACACTCACGTTGAAAAGATATTCCAGGAACTGGTAACATTTGATATTAGTGAGTAATATCAGATGAACTAAAGTCTTGTCAAGGTAAAAGGTACAAAAGCCGTATACAATGACTCAGCGCCGGAAAGAGCCGCAAAGGAAGCTATATAATTATAGCTCGTTGGCTCACATAGCTAAAAGCGACAGATCCTCTGCAGCTGGGTATGGCTTCGTTCGTGCGTTGCAGTAATTTAGTTCGCTGATTCATATCCATTCCAAACTTGAACTTCCTGCTATGTACAATTAAGGTTCAAGCACGCTCTTCTGGTCCCTGGAAGGAAGGAAATGTTTTATTTAACGACGCACTCAACACATTTTATTTACGGTTATATGGCGTCGGACATATGGTTAAGGACCACAAATATACTGAGAGGGGAAACCCGCTGTCGCCACTTCATGGACTACTCTTTTTCGATTAGCAGCAAGGGATCGTTTATATGCACCATCCCATAGACAGAATAGCACATACCACGGCCTTTGATGTACCAGTCGTGGTGCACTAGCTGGAGCGAGAAATAACCCAATGGGCCCACTGACGGGGATCGATCCCAAACCGACCGCGCATCAGGCGAGCGCTTTACCACTGGGCTACATCGCGCCCTCGTCCTGGTCCCTGGCTACACACAGGAACAAGAGTTTCAGCTGTCGGCCTTGAACAGAGCAACACTCGACTCCTCTGTAAATTTCGCTTCCTACAATCTAGACCCTCTCCCCCCCCCCCCCCCCCCCCCCCCCCCAAAAAAAAAAAAAAAAAAAAAAAAAAATATTGCAAATGAATTCCTGGTGAATGTTGACCAAAAACCCCCAATATAGTTGCGTTTTTTGTCTTCGGATGGTACCAACTGGTCAAATTTGGGGTCTCAAATCATGGACTAATTATGTTATTTATATAATTTTTTTATATTATTATTAATACCCACACTGTAACCAGCCGCATGAATTCATAGTGTTGACATGTGTACTGTGACACAGTCGTTACCTTTTGACTGCATATACCGACAAACATTTATTATACATGTATAACATTTAGTGAATTATCTTAAAATATCAGTGAAATAAAAGTGTTATCAGTTACTCGGTGAGGATAACACATTTTAGAGTGAAAATGTCACTATTTCATTCTGAAATGTGTTATCGTCGCTGTAGAAAGTGTTATCTTCACTGTAAGAAAGCCGGAACTATTTTGCTGCTGGCATTTTAAAAATAAAGGTAAGTTGCCAAAAGTTATATAATAAATAGAAAATGTCATGTTTTTTGTCAAATATGATTTATATCTCGTCTCGTAAAGTTTGCAATCATAACACACTCGTCGCGCAAGCGCGACTCGTGAGCTATGTTGGCAAACTTCAACTCCATGAGATATAAATCATATTTGACAAAAAAAACATTAAATATCCTCTATGTATTGGTGCAATTAACTAGTGCCGGGAAGTAGATATTAGTAATTGGTAAATACTAAGCTGCCCCACTACGTAGAATTCATTTTGGGACCATTTATACAAGTGTATCTACTTCCCGGGCCACAACCGGCTCCACCTCTAGAAGATACCTACGGTATCTTTTTCAGTAAAGTGTCAAAATAATCATTTATTAGACACCAAATAGCCGAGGTGTCGACATAGCTTATGTCAAATATTCCTCTTTTTTTCCTTTATTTTATCTACGATTAACACTAGCTACAGAATGGCTAATTATTTGTATCAAAATTAGACCATTTACTCTGAAACTATTGTATAACGCTTGGACATCCCCACCCCCTTCACAAACAATGCAAGTCACGTGCGGGTATGGTAGTAGCCCTGCTCATTTCCATTAGATTTATAATCAATATTGTGTGTATATGTCTAGCTACAACAATCAACATTGTCGCTGTGACAGAGAGCGTAATGAGAAAAAATAATCTTTAAAAAACACATACAAATATTTAGATTGTTTTTAACACCGTCCAGTATACCCACCTACTCCCCATAACACCACACCGTTTAAAGGTAAAACCCCTCTATGCTTACGTAATATCTGATTGATTCCACACACACACACACACACACACACACACACACACACACTTACGCGCGCGCACACACACACACACACACACACACACACATACACACACTCAAATGTAACACGTTTTAATCAGCGGCTGTTGCATATTCGATATGATTAATGTGAACGAACCTTCAGACTGCGGGAAGAAACCCGCTGCCACTTTTAAATGTACTTTTCCACCGACAGGACAGCACATACCACAGCCTTTGATATAACAGTATGCCTGTATTGAAGAAACCCCATCCACTCCATTCCTTTGAGAAAGTGAGAAAGGGAGCCTAATTAAATTAGCACATGTCATTGAATGATATAGTCTGTGATACTGTACACTAATTAATGCTTTAAATTATTATTTGGATTCTTGACTACAAATACAGCCAGGTCTACGTTATTGGTCTCTTTTTCCAGCCAGTGAACCACAACTGGCATATCACAGGTCGTGATACCCTGTCGGCGAGACGTGGTCCAGTGGTACAGCGCTTGCTCGATGCGCGGTCGGTGTAGTGCTGGACGCAACTTTCTCATTGGCAATATGTATGTAAAAGTTTGTTTAAAAAGTTTGTTTTGTTTAACGACACCACTAGAACACGTTGAATTATTAATCATCGGCTACTGAGTGTCAAACATTTGGTAATTGTGACATAGTCTTAGAAAGGAAAACGGTAATTTGTTTCCATTGATAGCAAGGTATCCTTTACATGCACCATTACACAGCCATGATAGCACATGCCGCGGTTTTTGTTATACCAGTAGTGGTGCACAGGCTGGAACAAGAAATAGTTCAATGGGCTCACTGACGGGGATCGATCCCAGACCAACCGCGCATCAAGCGAACGCTTTACCACTGGGCTACGTCCCGTCCCCATATGCATGCAATGATATATCAGATGTACTGACATTCATTCAGGGTAAGGGTGACAATATCCCCCCCCCCCCCCCCACACACACACACACACACACACACACACACACACACACACACACACACACCTGCAATCCGTGGAGATATGGAGTTCAAGACCATCATTCCCTGACCATGTTGTTATACATAGATACAATTTTATACCTGCGATAGATATTTGGTTTTTTTTTGTTTTGTTTTGTTTGGGGTTTGTTTTTGTTTGTTTGTTTGTTGTTGTTGTTGGGGGTTTTTTGGGGGGTGGGGGGTTGCACAGTTCTTACAATTTATACCGTTTTTAATTTATTTTTCAATTTTTACATTGATATAATATCACAGTTCATATACTTATTCAATATTTTTATTTACTTACCTTTCTGACACTCAACAGCCGATGTGTATTTTTGTGCTGGGGTGTCGTTAAACATTCATTCATTCATTTATTTATTCATTCATTCATTCATTCATTCATATACTTACTCATTCATATACATATGCTTCTCTTTGTTTGACTTCCAGTAGCTGGTGTATTTCGGTGCTGTGGTGTTAAGCATTCGTTCATTCTGTGAAATGTTTCCTGTTATACAAGTGATCATATTTAGAATACATCTATAGGATTGAACCTTCTCCGTGGACCTATTCTCTGATTGAGGTTTTCACCCATTCCAACCAGTGTCCCACGACTGGTATATCAAAAGCCATGGTATGTGCAGTCCTGCCTGTGGGGAAAGTGTATATAAAAGATTCCTGGCTGCTAATGGTACAAAAGTGGGTTTCTGAAGATGTATCAGAATTACCAAATGTTTCGCGTGCAGCCGATATTTAAAACATCAAATGTGATCTAGTGGTTTTGTTAAACGGGCGTATAGCTCAAAGGTAGATCACTGGCCTGACGGATGATAGGTCAGAGTCCAACGTGCTGATGGATTCGGGTTTACTCATTTTGTTTGTTTTTCATTCTGGGCATTAAGTACTCCTTTATCATACGTTTTTTCCTGTGTCAATGAATGTAATTCCTTTTTTATGATATCATTCTGACTAATGCACGCAAAAAGCAAACCTGAGGAAAACTGTTAGATTCTCTTTCATATTCCTTGTGATCTCATTACCCGGACAATCTCGGGTGGGTCAGAAGTAGTCGGATAACCTAGGGGGAGGGCAGGGGTCCCCCCCCCCCCCCCACTAAATATTGCGACAGTTATAAGTTTATTATATATTAATTTTCATTTTGTTTATGATCCACCTCCAAACCTCCTCCAAAGTTCCCTTATCATGCCATTGGGCCCCCCCCCCCCTCCCTAAATGGATTTTCTAGATCCGTCACTGGTAACGGAGGACCTTCCTGTCACACACCCACGTTAGGTGGAACAGAAGAAACAATCGAAAGTGAAACGCCAGGTGAGTCATGCCGTGTATTTAAAGTACTGTCGTTCATAGGCCACGGGCTCCCATTTGTGTAAGGGAGGAGGGGGATGGGGCAGGCTGGTTTTTGCCCGAATTTAAATTTTAAAATGCCCGAATCTGGATAACAACATTTATTTATTTTATATTAGCATTACTGCCAAACAGTTATATAGGGTAGCATACGAATCACTATGGACTTTTACGTGGATTACAACTAATATTGTGGTTAGAATGATGGGAGTACATGGTTAAAACGTTTCAAGCAAGCTCACTTTTCCCGAATATCTCTATCGTTTTTGCCCGAATTTGATAATTATTTTAAACACCAGGGTGCAGTTGACACCACCCCCCCCCCCCCCACCCCACCCCCTTCCTGTTTCGTACGCTAGTGCAGCTCGATTTATGCCCTAAATGACTTCCGTGTTCTAGCATAACCAGCTGATAGAAAGGTGCCTAAACGCCGTGTCAAGAGAAACGTCTACTAATATACCTCATTACCAGCCTTTATTTTAAGTGTGTCCTGACAATTATTTCAATTTGGCTTACGTATATATTATATAAAACAAAAATCAGTGCTAGAGAGTAACAGTTTGTAAAGTTGTAAAAACATTGGTCAAGACATAAATAAAGCAGCAGTTATAGCCCATAGTGAAGAATGTGATACAGTACATACATTATTTACGTGAATTTTCCCCCTGTTAATACTTGCGGTTAATTCTGTTAACTCTTAAATAATTAACTTTTCTTCCCATCTATAGCTTTTTATAGCAGTCTGGTTAGTTGAACGGTGCTTTTTTGTTTTGTTTTTTTAATTTTATTTATTTATTTATTTATTTATTTCTCTCTCTCTCTCTCTCTCTCTCTCTCTCTCTCTCTCTCTCTCTCTCTCTCTCTCTCTCTCTCTCTCTCTCTCTCTCTCTCTCTCTCTCTCTCTCTCTCTCTCTCTCTCTCTCTCTCTCCTCTCTTCTCTCTCTCTAAACCCTCTCTCTCTCTCTCAAATCAATGTAGTGCGTGTGCGTATACGATCATATATAGTCGTAGACGTAGATTCCTAACTGGTTAATTTTTAATTAACACATGGTTGGTATACTCGTGGGTACCAACGGGTTTAATTTTTATTAACCCTGTGCCCCATTACTTCCCTATATCAAATCAATGTAATGCGTGTGCGTATAATCGTAGACAGAACACATGGTTGGTATACTCGTGGGTACCAACTGTGCCTCCATTACTTCCCTATATCAAATCAATGTAATGCGTGTGCGTATCTCTAAAAATCGTAGACAGAACACATGGTTGGTATACTCGTGGGTACCAACTGTGCCCCCATTACTTCCCTATATCAAATCAATGTAATGCGTGTGCGTATAATCGTAGACAGAACACATGGTTGGTATACTCGTGGGTACCAACTGTGCCTCCATTACTTCCCTATATCAAATCAATGTAGTGCGTGTGCGTATAATCGTAGACAGAACACATGGTTGGTATACTCGGGGGCACCAACTGTGCCTCCATTACTTCCCTATATCAAATCAATGTAGTGCGTGTGCGTATAATCGTAGACAGAAGACATGGTTGGTATACTCGGGGGCACCAACTGTGCCCCCATTACTTCCCTATATCAAATCAATGTAGTGCGTGTGCGTATAATCGTAGACAGAAGACATGGTTGGTATACTCGGGGGCACCAACTGTGCCCCCATTACTTCCCTATATCAAATCAATGTAGTGTGTGTGCGTATAATCGTAGACAGAACACATGGTTGGTATACTCGTGGGTACCAACTGTGCCTCCATTACTTCCCTATATCAAATCAATGTAGTGTGTGTGCGTATAATCGTAGACAGAACACATGGTTGGTATACTCGTGGGCACCAACTGTGCCCCCATTACTTCCCGATATGTTTCTCTACGCATATTAATTTAAATTTCTAGCTGCTAATCAAAACAAAGGAATCCAGTCAAAACAATTGATTTCAGTTTTCGCGATACCGACAATCTTGTGTCATTCGGTAGCAGCAATGTACCAGATTTTCTACCATGGTTTATCCATCAGAGTTCGACATAACAGAAACTCTATAAACATGTGTTAAACCAGTGTTCATGTCTCGATCAATACATAGCGATTCAAATCGACAGTGACTGCCAAACTAACAAGTATGGCTTCAGCTTAGCAATAGTCCATTTTCACGTGATAATTCCTTTATCTTCCGCTTTTATTGTCTATCTATGGCAGCAATTGAGATATGTTAGGGTATGTTTAATATATGCAGATTTCAAACAAAGAAAGAAATGTTTTATTTAACGACGCACTCAACACATTTTAATTACGGTTATATGGCGTCAGACATATGGTTAAGGACCGCACAGACATTGAGAGAGGAAACCCGCTGTCGCCACTTCATGGGCTACTCTTTCCGATTAACAGCAAGGGATCTTTTATATGCACCATCCCACAGACAGGATAGCACATATCACGGCCTTTGATATACCAGTCGTGGTGCACTGGCTGTGACGAGAAATAGCCCAATGGGCCCACCGACGGGGTTCGATCCCAGACCGACTGTGCATCAAGCGAGCGCTGTACCACCGAGCTACGTCCCGCTCGATTTCAAAGCCAATACCACCAGGGCTTTCAGAACATATTGTTAGACATTTACATTAGACGCTACTTCCCGATAAGCCACATCAGTGACCAAGACGACACCCTATTTTAAACTTGTGCATACATGTTTCATCTTTTTTTAAAGTGAAAATCTTTCAAACAATGTTTAAATAAAAATAACGGACTTGCTTATGACGAGTGCCACCGGTGAAGGGTATGCTTACCTTTCACAAATAATTGGTATTATCACCATTATGAAAGCATGCCATTAGAACTGTGAGAATATTTATTGCAGTTTGAGATTTGAAAAACCATGCTTGGCAGTGATAAGTTCATCTAAGGACGAAGTGAAAAGGATCGTCCTGAAGAGTCTTTTAATTGACGAACCACGTGACAGTGATTTGAATATGTCAAAACATCCTTTGGATTCTGTCTTTTGTAGAGTGGCGATCTTCAGTGTGTTAATGGTTTTGCATTCTAATTCAGTATGATCCTGCCTGTGGGAAGCGCAAATAAAAGATCCCTTGCTGCTAATCGGAAAGAGAAGCTCATGTAGTGGCGACAGCGGGTTTCCTCTCAAAATCTGTGTGGTCCTTAACCATATGTCTCACGCCATATAACCGTAAATGAAATGTGTTTGAGTGCGTCGTTAAATAAAACATTTCTTTCTTTCTAATTCTGTATGGGGCGGGACGTAGTACACTGGTAAAGCGCTCGCTCGATGCGCGTTCGCTTTAGGATCGATCCCCGTCGGTGAGCCCATTGGATTATTTCTCGTTCCAGCCAGTGCATTGCGACTGGAATATCAAAGGCCGTGGCATGTGCTATCCTGTCTGTGGGATGGTGCATATAAAAGATCCCTTGCTGCATTAGGAAATATGTAGCGGGTTTCCTCTAATCACTATACGAGTCAGAATTACCAGATGTTTGACATCCAATAACCGATGATTAATAAATCAATGTGCTCTAGTAGTGTCGTTAATCAAAACAAACTTTTTTTTAATTCAGTATGGTAAGTAACTAATACACGTGTATAGTGATTAAAAAACCCCAACTAATTCTTATATTATTTGTATAATATATGTCACCGAAATCTATGGTATGTGGGGCTTCTTTGTCATATTACCATCACAGCTATTCCTTATTTCAATAGTCATTAATAATGTGTTTTAATGACAGACTAATACTGCTTAGTTTTCATAAGATTAATTTCAAGCTAAATCAGATGGTGGAAAGACATGCAGAGTAATAAGTAAAAAAAAAAGCCTACTTTTTGAAGTCTGAACTTAAACACAATACACTGTTCCAGAGGTACAATGATTGTTTAGAAAATCAGCAAGATAACAAAATCACGTTTTAAATAGTTTAATGATTTGTTTCTGTAATACAATTCTGTAAAGGATATAGTATGAGTTCAATGAATGGTTGAAGAACCCATTCCCTGAAAAAATAAAATATACATAAAGGTTAATCTGTACATCTAACGCAGTACTTAAAGTTTTAATTAAAAATGTGTTATCATAGATGGAGATGTCATATTTCACTAGTTTATATTTTGTTTGATAAATAATTACAAATTAATCGAACCCACACAAATGTTTTGCATAATGAAGTCAAGAATATCGAAGCTGTTATGTACTGCCACGAGGCGTAAATAGTAGGGTTTTTTTCCAAAAACCTGTCGTAAACTAGGAAATCAACAGAAAAAAATCCACAAAATAGCAGCCGGTTCTTTGTCACCAAAGAATTAAGAATCGACAACACTGTACGACAGTTGAGACATTACGCGTTTGACCCGTCTCTCACACATTGTACATTTTCAATTACTCCAATTTCAAAATAAAAATGTTGTAATTGTTATGGGCATGTGGTTATGGCATAATATGTTCATTTCAGAAATTGTTTTTTAAATATTTCTTGCGGGAAGCAACTTTGAGATATCCCCTTTCACTAATTTTTTTGTTTATTCTCTCACGGATCTAGGTAAATCAAAACTGTTTGGTGTTTAAAATAAATAAGATATAAAAATACGTGTTTTAGCATTTACAAAAACATGTTACTTTCATAGAGAACCATTGCAATAAGTGTCAACGGACTGGTTTTATTTTTTTAATTAGATTAATTTAAACTACACACGTATGGTTTCACCTTATTCAACTATTGCTTGGTCATTTTTGTTTATATCACAAATTGTATAAACTTGCACTAAATGGTAAGTGTGGTATCATAACATACATTATTAGTGTGTGTGTGTGTGTGTATGTGTGTGTGTGTGTGTGTGTGTGTGTGTGTGTGCGCGCGCGCGCGCGTGTGTGTGTGTGTGTGTGTGTGTGCAATTGTTAATGTAAATATGAGGGGTATCCTTAAATAAATAATAATAATTTACTCCCAAACATTAACATAACCAGGATTTTATGTGGGGGCGGGTACCCACACTGGCTTAGTCATTTTGGTTGCAACAGGAAAATAAGATTTCCATCGCGTTGTAAAACCTGGAGATTCAAATCCTGTTCACCTCGTCAGATCCTGTGACGGTCTACCAACAAATCGGTTTTAGAAAACAAGAGGGTATCATGGTCTGGATCGGGAGGTGCCACAGGTTCGAGTCCCAGCAACGGCATGGGACAATTTGTGAGGCCAGAAAGGATTTAATTATCCCCTGCGCCAGTGCGTTAATATCTATGTATGTAATAGTCAACCTCGACATACATACAATATATAGATATTCATACATCAAGACATACTAGCCAGTGCTAGGTATGCCCACTGTTTCATGCACGTAAGCGGGATCGACCGCGTAGATTGTAGGCCCCATGCATATGGTTGAGTTAAAAGAGCTTCCTTTTTATGGAAGCTTCGATAGCTCAGAGCGTATCGTGGTTAGTCTTGCAATTTGCGGGCGAATCGGTGCCACAGGTTCGAGTCCCAGCAACGGCATGGGACAATTTGTGAGGCCAGAAAGGATTTAATTATCCCCTGTGCCAGTGCGTTAATATCTATGTATGTAATAGTCAACCTCGACATACATACAATAGATATAGATATTCATACATACAATACATACATACTTAAATAATTACAACATAAAGTTTTAACAGTAGGATTATATATTAAAGAACACAAAATTGAAAGTAGTTAAAAAGTTTGTTTAAAATTTAACGACACCACTAGGAGAAACATTGATTTATTAATCGACTAGTTAGATGTCAAACAGTTTTTGATAATTTTGACAAAATATAGTTTGTTTTGGAGAGGATTTAAACACCATTTTTCCATTAGTAGCATAGTTTTGGAGAGGAAACACATTTTTCCATTAGTAGCAAGGGATCTTTTATTTGCACCATCCCACAGACAGAATAGCACATACCATCGCATTTTATATACTAGTCGTGGTGCACGGGCTGGGACGAGAAATAGCTTGAAGCAGGCACGGCGGAACCAAGTGGACATTGGGGGACTGATTTAAATCAAGGGCGCATAGCAAAGTTTCTAGAAGGTTCACAGTCTACATGTAATTCAGTCGGCGATTAAGCAAGACCTGATTTCTTGTGCTTTCGATCTCCACCCACCCCACCCCTGGGAGCGATTATCTCTTCGTTTGGCGTGTTAGCTGAGTTTCGTGTTACGTACACCGGTTCACGGGCGACCATGACTTTGGTGTACGGATAAATCAAGAAGCTGAAGAAGACTCGGAAGAGGAGACGCGCGCCAGGGGCGGCACAGGGGGGATAAACTAGCAGCTCAACTGCCAGTGGCGGTCCCTTCTGCTTCGTCGCGCCCTGCCCATCCTACGACATCGAAGATGACGAAGACAGCAGCCCCCACCCCACCCCACACACACACACACATGGCATGGTGGCTGAGGCTCCAGCTACTCCCGAAGCACTTCCTACTTCTGCCCCACCGGCTCCCGTCCGCACCGATGGTGAAGCCAGTGTTGAGCAGATGGCAACACTACCTTCTGTGGAGCCGGCGGCCGAGAAGGAACCGAAGAGGAGGCGAACAGAGCATATTCAATCAACCCAGGAGGACTGGCAGATTAACCTCGGCAAGCTGCGATCCAAGTATCGACGGTGCATCAAGACCGAGATCACCATCACGGCCGAGTTACTCACGCCGATCGGGACCCATCGCTACTTGTTCCTGTCGAACAGCAGGAAGGCGGGTACGACTTTACACCAGTGACGGGGACGGAGTTTCATCCCGGGGTCGTCATCCTGCTAACAGTTCGGCGTGGCTCTATTTACATCCAGGCAGTGTTAACACTAGACATGGATAACAACACCATACATCGACTCCTGGAGAAAGAAGTGTTTTATTTAACGACACACTCAACACATTTTATTTACGGTTATATGGAGAAAAAAAGTAAAGTTTGTTTTATTTAACGACGCCGCTAAAGCACATTGATTTTTTATCTTATCATCGGCTATTGGACGTCAAACATATGGTCATTCTGACACTGTTTTTAGAGGAAACCCGCTGTCGCTACATAGGCTACTCTTTTTACGACAGGCAGCAAGGGATCTTTTATTTGCGCTTCCCACAGGCAGGATAGCACAAATCATGGCCTTAGTTGAACCAGTTATGGATCACTGGTCGGTGCAAGTGGTTTACACCTACCCATTGAGCCTTGCGGAGCACTCACTCAGGGTTTGGAGTCGGTATCTGGATTAAAAATCCCATGCCTCGACTGGGATCCGAACCCAGTACCTACCAGCCTGTAGACCGATAGCCTGCCACGACGCCACCGAGGCCGCGACTCCTGGAGATTTCTTTCACGGTGGACTACCAACGCATGTCCCCGCTCTCGGGAGAACTTGCGAAGAAGCTACCACACTTCAAGACTTCTGCATAGATCAACCAGAACCACCACCTTTTTTAACCTTTGCCTCCAGGTAAGGGCTCAGGCGGACTTAACATTTTGTAGCTTCTGTTCAAAAACTTATGTTTATTTTTTAATTTTTTTTAATTATTATTAATTTTTTTTAAATAGTCCGACACACTTTATTTTTGGTGCCCGTCAAAATTGCTCAAATCACTTTCAGCTTTTTCGGCCGAGCACTCAAAGTTTATTTTTGGATTAAACTTTATTTGTTCCAGACTTTAGTAGACTGATTAGTTCTCCATTTTTGGCTTTAAGTCTTTGACCTAACTACTAAATTCTTATTCCAAATTCCGCCCACCTCAAACTTACCCTCTCCCTCCCGTCCCGGACTTAGTCACTGGCGATGCCAGAGATGGGCGTGCCTGAAACCTTCGTGGTATAGAGGCACGTATAAAGAGTTCTCACTCACTCAACTAAATTCCAAACCTATACGTAGCTTCCTACCCTTTATTTTTTTTAGAACGACCATCAAAATTGCGCCAAACTTCCTTCATCAAAATGCGCACTCATTTCCCTTTGGCTTAATCCTACGGGATATTCCAAATTACATAGCACCATAGCACCACTCCCCCCACCTCCACCACACACCCACCCCCGCCTGTTACTAACTATGGTTGGACTGCTAGTGCTCCCTTGCACCTGCTAGTGCAGGCGATCCTCCTTCACCCACCCCAACCCTTTCCTGTCCTGGACGGACTTGTACCCAGGACAGGCGTGCGTTACAACAGCTTGCTCTGAATGTGCACGTTAAACAATTTTCCATACTAGGTGGTTCGGGGGTTATGCACTCCCGTAAAATGTTTAAAACTAGATGTCCTTAAATGCAATTTCCTGCATTCTACAAGTAAAAATCATCTCTGCCCTAAGATGTACTACTAATTATTGAGGGCTAGATACATGATTGGTTGATACATTAGGTAAGCAGAGGGTAAAGGGTCAAAGACATGAGCAGAACCTTAAAAGATACGGATTGGACATCAAATATGTTTCACATTATATGGTTTCTGTAAAATAGAGTTCCTTTTTCAGAAACTTTACCGTTAGATACATGTATGGCAAAGGTAGGGGAAAAGGATCCATTGCATTATCCATGTTGATGGTAAAACATTCAATGCCAGGTACATCTCAGTCACCCAAGAAACCACTTTTACGTTCTGAAGTGGACATACTACAGCCTTTGATATACCTGTCGGTGTTGCACTGACTGGAACGAGAAATAGCCCAATGGGCCCACCGATGGGGATCGATCCTAGACCGACCGCGCATCAAGCGAGAGAGAGACAGACAGACATCGGCGCGCACACACACACACTGGTATGCCTACAAATGTTCATTTTGTGGAGTTGTCCCATTAATAAAACAAAACATTTGTTCATTTTGTGGAGTGGTTTATTATAAAAGTTTTCCCATCAGACTTAAACGAACGATTATTTACTCGTATCTGATTTCTATCAGTCATATAATGTCAAATGTTGCACGCAAAAACAAACACAAGAAAAATGAATGAAACACACGTAATGCTGTTATTATTATTTTTATTATTATTTGTTTCGCTTGTTTCTCCAAGATGTTTCATAAAGAGCACAATGCGAGTTTTACGACGAATGGCTGAAAAGCGTATGTCCTGCAAAGATAAAACAGATATAATAAATAAAATTGTAAATTCATTGAAATTAAACGAATGTTGAAGTGCGTTGTTTAACGACATCACTAGAGCACACTGATTTAGTAATCATCGGCTATTGGATGTCAAAACATTTGATAATTCTGACATACCGACTTACATTGTTCCATTAGCAACCAGGGATATTTTATAGACACAGACAGGACAGCACATATCGCGGCCTTTGATATACCAGTCGTGGGGCACTGGATGGGATGGCGAAAAATAATCAGAGAATGGGTCCAGCGAGGGGGTTTGATCCTACGATCCAAATACCTCAGGAGACCTTTTTTGGACTGAGCAAGACAGTCCATGAAATCATGAGCAGCATTTAATTTGATATTTCAGAAAGGATACAAATACAATGTGTAAGCGGCGGGATGTAGCCCAGTGGTAAAGCGCCTGCTTGATACGCGATCGGTTTGGGATCGATCCTGTCGGTGGACACATTGGGCTATTTCTCGTTCCAGCCAGTGCACCACGTGGTATGTGCTATCCTGTCTGTGGGATGGTGCATATAAAAGATATCTTTCTACTAATTAGGCTATTTCTCGTTCCAGCCAGTGCACCACGTGGTATGTGCTATCCTGTCTGTGGGATGGTGCATATAAAAGATATCTTTCTACTAATGGAAAAGGTGACGGGTTTCCTCTCTAAGACTATATGTCAAAATTACCAAATGTCTGAGATCCAATAGCCGATGATTAATAAATCAGTGTGCTCTGGTGAATGAAACAAACGTTTCTTCAGACTGAGATAGACAACACCCTTGTAATCAAACGTATCTGAGTAGCATTTATTTTAATATTTAACAAAGGATACAATGCATCTAAAAATGTTTGGGTTTTTTCTAGAATCACCATCCCTTCAACATACACACATACACCCCGGCCCACCCGCCTGCGAATTTGCTGCTGCTATTGTAACGTATTTTAACTAATAGAGACTTTTAACGACTGTCTTGGGTGCACGTTCTTACGTGAGCTAGTTTTATACTACGAAACAATAGGTTATATGAAAAAACAAATGTAAAATAAAATATGAGCTATTTCAAACATTAAGATTTATAAAGAGAAAATGAATTTAATATGAAATTGTGGTCGTTCAAAGGCCTGTATTGTTTGGAAGCATTTTAACACTGGCAGCAGACTCAAATCGCTTTCATGAATAAAACTAGCCATTTACTTAACAACACTAGTTATTTACGGAACAAAACGACTTATCTACTGAACACAACTATCTATTTATTTAACAAAACTAGTTATTTACTAAAATAAACTTATAATTTACTGAACAAAACTAGTTAATTTCTAAACAAAACTAATTATTGACTGAATAAAACTAGTTATTTATTTAGCAAAACTAATTATTTACTAAACACAACTAGCTATTTGCTTAACAAAACTAGTTCTTTACTGAACAAAACTAATTATTTACTTAACAAAACTAGTTATGTACTAAGACAAACTTGTACTTTACTGAACAAAACTAGTTAATTACTAAACAAAACTAGATATTTATTGAACAAAACTAGTTATTTACTAAGAAAAACAAGTTATTTACTTAGCAAAATTAGTTATTTACCCCCCCCAAAAAAATCAGTTATTTACTAAGCAAACCTAGTTATTTACTGAACAAAACTAGATATTTACTTAGCAAAACTAGTTATATATTGACCAAAACTAGTTGTTTACTTATCAGATTAGTTACTTACTTAGGTAAATCGTCGACAAAGCCGCTGGCAATCGTCGCCATCACGATCGTTGCAGAATCCTACTACTGCCTGGATAATATTTCTTCGCCCGAATATCCGACAGAACCGTCGGTAACGATTTCTACACCGCCGTCCTGAAACGTCAAGTTAAAGTTAAAACTTTGTTCTGTTTAACGCCACCAATAGAGCACATTGATTGAATAATCATCGGTTATTGTATGTCAAACATTTGGTAATTATGACGTATGGTGTTAGAGGAAACCTTCTTCATTTTCCCATTAGCAACAAGGGACAGGATAGTACATACCACGTCCAGTTAAATTATGTTAGGATAGAGATTTTTCTACAAAGCTTAACGTAGTGGTGGGTAGGACAACCAGACACACGGTACCGGTGAAGATTGTGGCTATTGTTTTAATGCAAGTAACGCTTAATTAATTAGTTTGCTCATTCCTAAGGAGATCGTTTACTGAACAACTACGGTATATCAATAAAATAAAGTTTTTTTTAAAAGAAGGCAAATACACTCAACATATTTTATTTACGGATATATCGCGTCAGACATATGTTTAAGGACCACACAGATATAGGGAGGAAACCCGCTATCGCCACTCCATGGGCTACTCTTTTCGATTAGCAGCAAGGGATCTTTTATATGCACCATCCCACAGACAGGTTAGTACATACACACCAGTTGTGGAGCACTGACTGGAACGACAAATAGCCCAATGGGGCCACCGACGAGGATTGATCCTAAACCGACTGCGCATAAAGCGACCGCTTTACCACTTGGCTACGTCGCCCCGCCCCCCCCCCCCCCCCCCCCCCCCACTAAAAGATAAAATAAAACATAAAAATACAAAATACAGCGTGTACTCTTGTGCCTTTCACAACATGACGTTTGTGTGTGTGTGTGTGTGTGTGTGTGTGTGTGTTTGTTTTTTGTTTTGTTTTTTGTTTACTAACACTGTTCCCACCGCTCTCGTTGTGAGCAGTTTCTGGCCCTAGTCAGAAATCGTGCTCGCAACGAGCGTGCTTGAACATTAAATCGATATAAGCACGTTAATTCCCGACATCTGACCTGATAGTCATTTGTGGGCATACATACATACATACGGTATTATCTGTGTATCAGCTAACGATATCGCTGTTTTACCTGCAGTGCAAGCGTTGCATGTTCTAGCGCACCAAGCAGTGTACAGGGTACTCCTTTCACAGAGATATGTGATTCGTTCACGTGCCGCAGACACTGCTTCTCTGAAACAGTCTGGAAGAATACAAGATGGTGATAATGTCTCGGTGTATACCGGTAGTCCGTTTGCGTCAAACTGGAACCGATTAATTGGCATGTAACTTTTAAACTTCTATTAAAACTTAGGACATGTATTACGTTTTGAACCCATAACAACTATCGAAACATTTTTTTTTACAAAAAAGTCTCTTGCAAATCAAAAAAGATTTGTAACAAATTACCATCAAATTAGTTAGATAGTCTCCTTTTTTGATATAAGGATGTACGCAGCAACTACTGGAACAGCCAACGTAAAGTAACTGTACTTGCAGTTCTGCACTTACTCACAGTTACCTGCATGTTGGTTACTAATAAGAGTGCAGGTGTAACTGCCAACCTTATCTGTTCCAGAATGTTCGCCTTGTTTTCAGATGTTTTCCACAAATATCATACATGTGTATTTTAAGTATTATATTTTACAGGAGGTAATATTTACGTTAACAAAATGAATGGTACCATAAAATTATACTAAAGTTTGTTTTGTTTAACGACACCACTAGAACATATTATAAAATTATACATGCAACAAAGACACTTACTTTTCTCACAGGTGACACCATAGAAGTTAGGCCTGCACGTGCACTCACATTCGTCGGAGTCTAAAACACCACTGTGTTCACAGCTTAAGTCACATTGATCTAAATCGAGAATCATACACTTGTTACCGACTAAGAACAAGTTTGTATTCCAATAAATTTCGATCCCTACTATATAAAAGAAATAAGAAAATCGCACCAAAACGGCGAGTGACGGACCTTGTATCTTTTATATACATGTAGTAGGGATCAAAATTTCTTGTATACAGAGGCAGATCTTAATTCTTAATTTTGCGACAGTTATAATTTTATTATATATTAATTTTAATTTTTCACGATCCCCACCAAACTTCCCCAAAAGTTCCATTGGCATTTCGCCTCATGTCATTGCCCCCCCCCCCCCCCCCCCCATATGGATTTTCTGGATCCACCACTGGTATATGTAAATACACGTTAAGTGGCAATAAATGTGTCATGTATGAAGAGATTATACCGTAAGCAAAATATTGGGGAAATATATCAAGTTATATAACAAATTTAGAATTTTATTCATGTATAGGCCTACTCATCTGTGTCGAGTGCATGTGTTATAACCCCTCCCGATCACCACCTTCCCTTCTTGTCAAAGCCCTTCTTTTGTGAACTACTACAATTCTGTGCATATAACTAGGGACACCCTATGTAGAGTTAACTGAGAATGTGGAAAAAACCACACCAAAAGATTCTTTTAGACCTACATTTGCAATGCCGTGACTTTCTGATGTTCAACGTAAGCGTGCTAATAGTTAAAAGTCAGTTATATTTTGTTTTTCACGTGAAGTTTTTAGGTAGGTTTTTTTCACATGTGATTTGTTTTTTTCCTTTTTTTTTACCTGTCGTCGTTGTTGGCATCGTGGTAGTTGGCATCGTCGTAGTTGGTTGTGTTGTGGTTGGCGTTGTAGTAGTTGGTGTTGTAGTAGTTGGCGTCGTGGTAGTTGGCGTCGTGGTAGTTGGCGTTGTAGTAGTTGGTGTTGTTGTGGTTGGCGTCGTCGTAGTTGGTGTTGTTGTGGTTGGTGTTGTGGTAGTTGGGGTCGTGGTAGTTGGTGTTGTAGTAGTTGGGGTCGTCGTAGTTGGCGTTGTTGTTGTTGGTGTTGTCGTAGTTGGCGTTGTTGTAGTTGGTGTCGTCGTTGTTGGTGTTGTCGTAGTTGGTGTTGTTGTAGTAGGCGTCGTGGTAGTTGGTGTCGTCGTTGTTGGTGTCGTGGTAGTTGGCGTTGTTGTAGTTGGTGTTGTCGTAGTTGGCGTTGTTGTAGTTGGTGTTGTCGTTGTTGGTGTCGTCGTAGTTGGTGTCGTCGTTGTTGGTGTTGTCGTAGTTGGCGTTGTTGTAGTTGGTGTCGTCGTTGTTGGTGTTGTCGTAGTTGGTGTTGTTGTAGTAGGCGTCGTGGTAGTTGGTGTCGTCGTTGTTGGTGTCGTGGTAGTTGGCGTTGTTGTAGTTGGTGTTGTCGTTGTTGGTGTCGTCGTAGTTGGTGTCGTCGTTGTTGGTGTTGTCGTAGTTGGTGTTGTTGTAGTAGGCGTCGTCGTTGTTGGCGTCGTCGTAGTGGTATCTGTATCTAAAATGAGCAAAACATCTCTAGACAGGAGTGCGAGAGAGGTGTGATTGTATTGTATTGTATTGAGTGAAAGTAATGGAATAAGAGAGTGTAGTGCTTTTGGAAACTGAGATGAGTGAAAAATATATGAGTTGTTACTGGAAAACATTTATTTTTATTATTATTATTATTTTACAAATAACAGTTAATAACCTCAAAAAAATCAGTCTCAGGTATTAGCGCACTATCTTAATTATACAATGTAAAATTACAGCACCAACGACGTCACTGTCTTTTTCAACATCAAAGAAAGCGACGTCAAACATTAAGCCGCGTTTACTCGCTTTCTGACGTTATGCTAAGTTGTAGTTTTTCGCGTGTGACGGCTCATACCATACCCCTGATAAAAGGCATGGTATAGTATATAATGTAATTTTAACTTTTGGATTTTTAAAATCCTACGTGGAAAATAGAAAATGGATGAATGTTTAACGACATCCCAGCATATATCGCCTATTGGGTGTCACACAATGGTGGAAAATAGAAAAAGAAGAGAAGAACAAACTCCCAGGAACCTCGCAACCTCCTGTCATCGCGGTCTCACCCACACAGCAGGCTGTGGGGAAAGCAAGCAACGGATGATGTGCAGAAACGCTAACTGGGGAATTGCGTGGGCCAAAAAGCCTCTGAATGATCTTGCTACCCCTACAATTGCCCACGGCAATCGGCAATGCCGTGGTGATTGCGGTGGAGTTTTTAATTCTCCACGGCACTTGTTTTGCTGTGGACTATATCCGATTTCTCTTTCCAAGGCATGTTTTTTGCAATATACATTTTCTTAGTTCCAGGGATTGTGTTCTGGTGCAAAAATCGATCGATAGCTTTGGTAAACAAGACTTACCTTATAGAAAGGAAAGGAAAGAAGTGTTTTATTTAACGACGCACTCAACACATTTCATTTATGGTTATATGGCGTCAGACATATGGTTAAGGACCACACAGATATTGAGAGAGGAAACCCGCTGTCGCCACTTCATAGAGTACTCTTTTTTTTTCGATTAGTAGCAAGGCTTTTCTATGCACCATCCCACAGACAGGGTAGTACATACCACGGCCTTTGATATTCTAATCGTGGTGCACTGGCTGGAACGAGAAATAGCCCAATGAGCCCACCGACGGGGATCGAACCCAGACCAATCGTGCATCGAGCGAGCGCTTTACCACTGGGCTACATTCCGCCTCCCCCCCCCCCCTCCCCAGTGCACCACGACATGTATATCAAAGGCTGTGGTATGTGTTATGCAGTGTGGGATGGTGCATATATAAGATCCCTTGCTATTAATTTTAAAATGTCGCGGGTTTCCTCTCAAACACTATACGTCAAAATTATGAAATGTTTGATATCCAATAGCCGATGATTACGACATCAATGTACTCTAGTGGTGTCGTTAAACAAAACAAACTTTGACTTTCTCTCGATCAAGTGTATACAAGACACCAAAATAGCCGCAGTTTAAAATATGCTGAGGTGTCGTTACACAATTATCGTTTACCTTTCTAAAAATAAATAAATAAATAAATAAACTGTTTCTTTTACTTGTAGCGCATTCAGTGCCAGTGAAGCCGGTTGGGCAGTAACAGGCACATCGAGTTTCGGTTTGGTCAGATACATAGTTCAGGTAGCCGCCATTTTGACAATTCAGGGTGCATGTGTCTAAAAAAAAAAGAAGAAGACAAAACATGATAATTAGCCATCAGCCTAATAATGTGACCTTGAAACTGTGTAATATAATTAGTAATCAGTTAACGATATTTTTTTTAAAGGGACAGTCCCGAGTTTACAACCATTGTAAAATGTTTCCGACCTATAGAGTCTTTTCGATGACGCAACATACAAATTAAATACATTTTTTAAATTTAAAATATCAGTGTCTGTATTTACAATGTGTTTGTTGTTATCCTAATGCTTGAAGTAGCCCAAACCGGATTTTACCTCCCAATAATTTCGTACGTACTAAAAAATACATATCACGAATTAAAGTTAAAACGGAGTGCTACAAACGGAGTGCTACAAACATTGAAGTAGCCCAAACCGGATTTTACCTCCCAATAATTTCGTACGTACTAAAATATATATATATCACTAATTAAAATAAAAACGGAGTGCTACAAACATTAGTATACGACCGCAAGCACATTCGATATACAGACACTGGTATTCTAGACAAGAAAATGTATTTAGTATGAAATAGTAGTCGACAAAAAGGCTCTGTTATCGCAAACATCTTACAATGGCTGCAAACTCGGGACGGTCTCTTTAAAACCATTGGTGTGTATTAGAAGCTGTATCATGAATGGCGACTATTGATCTACCATCAGCACATTTAATAGCGAATCTCCGACACATAATCATTAATACGCACACTACAGGAAGAAACCTGTCAGTACCTACGTATTTAACCGGAACATTGTTGAAATATGTAATTCATGTGTACGTATTGTTTTTGATTTATTATCATTAGTCTTATCATTATTATAGTTGTTATTATTATTGTTGTTATTATTATTATTATTATTATTATTATTATTGTCGCCTCTGTTGTGTAAGAAAGGTTCTGGGCCGATTTGGCTGAAATTTCGTGGGTAGTTGGGTACTTCGTGGGAATTGATTGTATTAAGCAATTGTGTGCATACACATGTAGGTTATGTGTATTGGCCTCTATTGCGAATTATGTATAATTTCAGTTTGTTCGGCAGTTTCTGTGAATCTTACAGGTAAAATGTCTAAAGATTTAATTTCTACTAACGAGTATTAAAATAAAGAATTAATCAGATGCCTACTTTCGGAGGAATGGGGATTTGAAATGTTTCGCGCAATTTTGTTCATTTCTAAAATATCGAGAAATTTTCATCTTACACAAATATTGTTTTCACTGTTATGATCTACTCGTTAGAGCGCAATAAACTGTCGATTTAAATGGTTTAATTTTTGAACTTTTGCAGATAAGATTCTACAAATGAATGATACATATTTTTGCACTGTTTGTATCTTTAAATCTATTGCCGTTGATAAAAATAAAATGTATATATACTCTTCAAAAAAAGAAACGCAAAAGGGTACAAATGGGTTATAACTCCGATTTTATGTTTCCTACCGGTTCATGCTTTGTGAATATAAGGTCATTGCATGTCCCAAACACATTTCCACGGTTACATTCGATAAAACGCAGCTACTGTACAATAAAGTTCCAAAATGTGAATATTCGCAAAAACGCAGCCACTTGCAAACCATGTCACCACTGCACGTGCGTTGTCTGCACGTGCAACATGAACACCGACAGTATAAAAGTGCAGGGTGTTCGCTTGCCCGGCCTCTGTATCTGGCCGACAGTTGACAATCCAGGACATGCCACGTCTCAGTGAACCGCAGAGAAACAATGCCATCGGCCGACTAGACGCAGGCGAATCCAGAACGGCCGTTGCCAGGGCATTCCATGTGTCCCCAAGCACCATCTCCAGACTGTGGGACCGTTACCAGTAACATGAATCAACACGTGACCTCCCTAGATCCGGTCGACCACGGGTCACTACCCCCGGGCAGGACCGCTACATCCGAGTACGCCACCTTCGGGAACGATTGACTACTGCCACCTCCACAGCCGCAGCAATATCAGGTTTGCGCAGGATATCCGACCAGACCGTACGGAACCGCCTACGTGAGGTAGGAATTCGTGCCAGACGTCCAGTTCGAGGTGTCATCTTAACACCACAACACCGTCGACTCCGACTGCAGTGGTGCCAGATTCATCGACAATGGCCTCAACTGCGATGGAGACAGGTGTGGTTCAGTGACGAGTCCCGATTTCTGCTCCGACGTCATGATGGAAGATGTCGCGTGTATAGGCGTCGTGGTGAACGTTATGCGGCAAACTGCGTGCAGGAAGTGGACAGATTCGGCGGGGGTAGTGTCATGGTGTGGGCAGCCATCTCACACACTGGCAGAACTGACCTGGTCCACGTGCAGGGCAACCTGAATGCACAGGGCTACATTGACCAGATCCTCCGGCCACACATCGTTCCAGTTATGGCCAACGCCAACGCAGTGTTCCAACATGACAACGCCAGGCCTCACACAGCACGTCTCACAACGGCTTTCCTACAGAACAACAACATTAATGTCCTTCCTTGGCCATCGATATCACCGGATTTGAACCCAATTGAGCATCTATGGGACGAGTTGGACCGACGCCTCCGACAGCGACAACCACAGCCCCAGACCCTGCCCGAGCTGGCAGCAGCCTTGCAGGCCAAGTGGGCCACCATCCCCCGGGACGTCATCCGTACTCTGGTTGCTTCAATGGGCAGGCGGTGCCAGGCAGTTGTCAACACACGCGGAGGCCACACCCGGTATTGACTCCAGATGACCTTAACCTTGGTGGTGTGTCCTATCACTTACTCACAATGGACTAGAGTGAATTGTGAACAATCCTGCAACATTTGGTAATTATCGGACTCACCATTCAATAATTAAATCAATTCTCCAAATGTTACGACAATGTGATTTTGCGTTTCTTCTTTTGAAGAGTATATTAGGATTAATAATTTCCTGCTTTATTAATGTGTAAAATTTGAAACAAGTGTAATGTTATTTGTTAATACGGCAAGACAAAATAAAATAGCACTACCAAAATACAAGCTGCACGCGTGGCTACTGCAGTCACCTGTTTGAAGACTGATGACACAGTGAGTTTACGGTCAATACACAACGCCCTCTGCCTGCTTTTTGTGAGGTCAGCTTTCTTAAAGGAGTCATATCATGTTTCATTTGTGATTTAAAAAAAATATTATTGTTGTTTGTAAAGAAAGTTCGTGTGTGTGTGTGTGTAGGGGGGGGGGGGGGTGGTAATTATTCCTATAATTAACTAACGTAGGCCTCTACATATGTGAGTAATGTACAGCTATGTTAGCTTCGGAATCCGTCATTACCGCTTGCGGTTATATTTATTATATTTATTATCATCATCATCATCATTATTATTATTATTGTTATTATTATTATTTATTATTGATTTATTTACGAAACTGCAAATTCACTTACAAAACGATGATATTTTACAAAAGAAAATGTGAGATTAATCGTTTTAACGATCAGTAATATATATTATCGTTTGCCACAAAGTGACAGATTCTGTAGGAGCAAAACAAACATACTTGGACAGACTTTACACGTTGCTGGGCAGAATTTGGCTCCAAAAGTAAAACCAAATGTCTCACAATCCGTTACACTACATGTAGTGCCTTCGGAGGTCGCTCCGCAAGTCACTGAAATAACAAAATACCATTTCAACCAGCCAAGTTTAGTTATATAGATAGGTAGTAGATAGATAAGTAGACTGGTAGACAGGTTGATCGACATGTAAATAGACAGATATATAGATAGACAGATAGACAGACAGATAGACAGATAGATAGACATACAGACAGATAGATATACAGACAGACAGACAGATAGATAGATAGATAATGTAGATACACAGATACACATATACATAGATAGATAGATAGATAGATAGATAGATACATAGATAGATAGATAGATACATAGATACACAGATACACAGATAGATAGATAGATAGATAGATAGATAGATAGATAGATAGATAGATAGGTGTAGGTGTAATGCTGTAATAATTGATATTTCACGATGCCTAAAAATGATATGTAATTAACGGGATGGGGGAGGAAGCTGTAATAACCGAAACAATTTCACTCTGTCTTGGACCTAATTAATTGACTGAAACATATTTTAATGGGATTTGTTTTTTAATAAATGGATTCGGCAGAAGTTAAACAACTTACTAGGCCTTCTCCATAATACATACATGCCATGACAGTAACATATAATGAACAGCATTGAAAATGCACCACCAAGAAATGTTTGGATTTCGGAAAGAATACCTGGGCAATAAATGTTTTTATTGTGAACAGCAATAGATGGATAACTGTGGACCCATTGGGCTATTTCTCGTTCCAGCCAGTGCTCCACAACTGGTGTAACAAAGGCCGTGGTATGTACTATCTTGTCTGTGGTATGGTGCATATAAAAGATCCCTTGCTGCTAAACGAAAAGAGTAGCCCATCAAGTGGCGACAGCGGGTTTCCTCTATCAATATCTGTGTGGTCCTTTACCATATGTCCGACTCCATATAACCGTAAATAAAATGTGTTGAGCGCGTCGTTAAATAAAACATTTCCTTCATTCATTCATTCTGCCACGGCAAACATGGAGTGCTGTTCGGTGATGATGACTGATCCCGCCCCATACCATGACACTCCCTCCATCCCATCCCTCCACCCCGTCTGGACAAGGCAGTCATTGTGGTAACGTTCTCCGCGCCTACGCCACACCCGCAACCAACCATCAACATTCCTTAAATGGAAACGGGGTTCGTCAGAGAATAGCACACCATGCCAACGTTGTAATCTCCAATGACGATACCTTCCTGCCAAACGTCGGCGCTTATGTTGATGTCGATCAGTCAGGATAGGTCCAACATATGGTCGTTGAGCACGCAGACAAGCAGAGCGAAGACGGCGACGCACAGTGTCTGCGCTGATAACCCCTCGTCGACCTTGAACAGTTGGTGCAGTCATGGCAGCTGGCACGAATATGGAGGCGAACAATATGGCGATCTTGTCGTGGTGTCGTAACACGTCGTTGGCCTGGACATGGGCGGTCCCTGGTGGTTCCTGTCTGCTGGTATCTCCTGTGGAGTCTAGTTATTGTTGAACGGTGGCATCCAAACCGCTGTGCGATGACTCTACACGAAATGCCGACTTGAAGCATGCCTAAGGCTTAACGTTCTCTCAATGACTACTTCATAAATGAAAGTGGCTTTTCAGATACCATCTTTTATAGCCCCAATCAACATGATTTGCGCATTCAATTTACGTTTTTCATGCTATGCATGCAATATGTTGTGTTTTGGTGTTGTGTTTCATGGAGTGTTCGGGCAATCGTTCTTGTAAGTTGTTCGTCGTCATGCATGGTCTTTAAGGTAGTACTGTACTTATTCATTGACATTTTTAATGCTGATATACGCCCCGTTCACATTTGTTATCATCAACTCGTGGTGCGTTTTCAATGCTGTTCAGTATATAAATTTATTCAGTTTAAATATGAACAGAAATAAATATTATTGAAAGAGATAAAGAAAGAAGGAAGGAAGGAAGAAAGGAATGAAACACAGAATTAATTAAGGCATAATATTATCCACAAATCTTAAAAACCTAATTGTCAATCTAATTAAAATTAGCTCCACTGGTTAATTACTATTACCTTACTTGCAAAATCATGCCAGTGATTTTAAAAGAATTTGAAAGCATTCGGGATTATGCCGAGGGTATACTAAATGATTCGGAAGAATTACGAAGTATGCCGGAAACTAATTTCAATATAAAATTTTATATAAAATTCGTTTCAAGACGAAAAACCCCAACCGTGATGGTATAGCCATAAAATCCGTTTATATTAGTATACAATCCAGAGATTATTACTGCATTTTTCCACCTGCTTTTTAATGTTGAAATAGACCAACAAGTTCGCCTATTGCATAAATAGTGTCGCCCGATATTTTTAGAATTTGCATGCTCCCGAATAACGCTATAAAAGGCGAAGTGTAACTGGTCGATATTGGCGTGCGCTACAACAGCTTGTTCTGAATGTGCACGTAAAACCCTATGACATGACATGGTCGATATTTAAATTGTTATTTATAGATGAAATGTCACCTGGCCATGGGCGTCCACGCAATGCTGTTAGATCTACTGGTAGACCAGTAGAGCTAATTTTAATCAGATTACCTAATTGTCTTTTCTCATTACATACGATATTCAACGAAAACGCTTGTAGAAGTATGACGTAACCATACATAGCATATCCCACGATTTCTCGGAATTTTGTCATCGGGGTAAATCCTGGTTGCCTATGACATCGTACATTTATACCGGCCTCGGTGGCGTCGTGGCAGGCCATCGGTCTACAGGCTGGTAGGTACTGGGTTCGGATCCCAGTCGAGGCATGGGATTTGTAATCCAGATACGGACTCCAAACCCTGAGTAAGTTCCCCGCAAGGCTCAATGGGTAGGTGTAAACCACTTGCACCGACCAGTGATCCATAACTGGTTCAACAAAGGCCATGGTTTGTGCTATCCTGCCTGTGGGAAGCGCAAATAAAAGATCCCTTGCTGCTAATCGGAAGAGTGGCCCATGTAGTGGCGACAGCGGGTTTCCTCTCAAAATCTGTGTGGTCCATAACCATATGTCTGACGCCATATAACCGTAAATAAAATGTGTTGAGTGCGTCGTTAAATAAAACATTTCTTTCTTTCTTTCGTACATTTATCGTCCGATTTATTACGAAAATTAACCAGTGGAAAAATGGCTTATATGACAGTTGTATTAGAATAAATAATATTTCTTACACACCAGTTGGTGAGAACATCGTTCGTTAACACATATACTTGTTAACACATATACGTGTGTTAATATTTTAAAGACATACGACTGGCTGCTCCTAGGTGATGACCAGGTCACCAATACCACACCATCGAATGAAAAAAAAAGAGAACGGTCTAATCGATCACACCGTGACGTACAAGATAACCTGAAATTGTCTTGTCCGTGACGCACAAGTTAACTAAAAGCGAAAGGGACGTAAATAGATTTTCGTTGGAAACGGCATATAAATTTATTTTAAAACTTTTTTTTCAGGATATGTAAAAAATAGAAAACAACATTCGTGTCCGTTAGATTCTATTTATTTTACAACTCATTGTTTAAAAACGTATGCAACTGGCTTTTGCTTCTTTAGATACTTTTAGTTGTAAGATAAATGGTATCTAACGGCCGCTCATGTATTATTATCTATGTCACACTTACGTGTCTCACACAGTGATCCGGTTAAAATTGTGTGACCAAAGTTGTTAGCACACGTGCACTGGCACGTGGCAATATCCAGTGTTCCGCCATTGAAGCAGGATTTTCCTCCGCACGCTGGAATAAAGAACAAATCCTAATTAGCACTGGTCAAAAACCAGTCACGTGACCTTCCGGAAACAGTGACATTGCCCTGAGACGGTCACACGGTCCATCAAAAGTGATATTGCCCTGGGAGATTTAACCAATGAAAATAAAGATGAGACAAAATTATATCCAATTTATGAGTAAGTAACGTAATGCAACGTAAACCGTACTTCTAATGTAAACAA